>NC_133202.1:7156606-7164106 GCF_958299795.1 Porites lutea | reverse complement strand
AAGGTGAGCTTCCTAATTCGTCGAATTATTATTCATGTATCTTCATTACTGATCTTTGAAAAACAGACGTCAACCTTGTTTGTTCACCTCCTACTTTTCTTTTCTAATTAACCAAACTTTATTCAATTTTATTCTTTCTAAAGGTAGACGAACAACAGAAGAGAACGGGTAAAAGTGTGAAGCGAAAAGAAGTAAAAGAAAACAAGTCATGTTATTTTCTTTATCCGAGTGCATCACCTGGTTTGCTGTAACCCTTACCGTGTGTGTTGCTATAGTAACAGTGAACCTTCTATCAATCATTCTTTTTATAAAAAACCGCAGTCTTCGAACTCGTGCCATGTACCTAGTTATAAACCTGACAGTAGCTGATATGTTTGTCGGAGGATTTTCTCAATTTTTTCTACTTCAATATCTACAGCTCCTTTTCAAATGCGACATTGTGAAAAAAATGAACTTAAGCCGGGAACTGAATGTGATAATTGACGTTCTTTTCGTCTGGTTTCCTCTGACCTCTCTAACAAACATTGCAGCGATTTCATTAGATCGGATGCATGCAACAATTCTTCCCTTCAGGCATCGCCTCATCAAAAAGTGGGTCTACGGGGTAACTATTGCTTGTGTCTGGGTTTTAGCTGCAATGGTATCAACTGCCGTTTCAATACTTGGACAATATGGGGAAGAATTCTCACATCATCTTTACTTATTACAATCATTCCGTTGTTTGTGTCTATTTGTTATCTTTGTTTCTTACTCTTCCATTGTTGTTAAATTTTTGTGTGGAGCGCATCCTCAGCACCATGGTGCAGCCAACAGAAGAAGGAAACTGACCGTAACATTATTCATAATGACTATCGTATCCCTACTGATGTGGCTACCATATGTGGTTTTTATTTTTCTTGCATTCAAATCTTTGACTACTACCATTGAATTCTTTTCTTTACAGGAAGTTTTACGTTTGGAGTTTTCTTTAATCATTCTACATTTTATGAACTCGCTTGTTAATCCCATCGTTTACACAATCAGAATTCCAGAGTTTAGGAAAGCTCTCCTGCTGTTATTTAAACGTCAACGAGGACAAAATGCCCGAGATATTCCTCTTCATGCGCTTTAACTTTGTTTTAACAATTGGAAGCCAACTAATGATGTCTTTATCTTCATAAAAAATAATAATAATAATAATAAAATAATAATAAAAAACAGTAGTTGATTGTATACTGTTATTGCGGCCTTTAAAGTTCGATTAAAGGGCCGTAAACAAATGTTGTGGTGCAATTTTTTCCTTGGTTCAAATGTGTTGATTCTCAATCGAACATAACCATACCGCAACACAAAGGAAAACAAAATCTAAACCATTGATGAGTTGAACCACAGTATTTCGTCAAATACAACAACTAATTAAAATATAGAGCCGGTTAGTAGTCTCGTTTATCTTTTCGTTACGTTTAGTATGCTTCCAAAATGAAAAGATATCCTTTACGTTTCCTTGTTTAGAGTTAGTCATTATGATTGTGGTCGCAAAACATGAAATATATACATTATGTACTTTAAGCGCAGAAGTTGTTTAGTTCTTAATTTGTTTTTTCACAACGCGATATCTACTTTAATAATGCAACTTGCTTTGAAGGTAAAATAGCGCTGTTAGTAAAATCAACATTTTAAGAGACTTCAGTAAACTGAAGTTGCTATTTATATAAACAGAGTAAACAGGATTTCTGTACGTTCTTATCTGTGTCTGGAATATCACAAGGAATGGACCGGAAAAACGCTGAAATGGGAAAAGCACACTTAAGTGTCCTAAAGATAGGAAAAGTCAGAAGATTGTTGAAAGTGTCTTTTTTTCACGCCAATTTTAGGAGAGGATTATAAGAATGTTGTTTTTCCTCGTTGTGTGGTTAAGGACATTTGTGTACAGCTTGCCACATTCATTCAAGACTTTTTCTGACCCTATTATTGAACATTTCCGGGTCTTTTTTTGAGAGATAATATATAGCCAAATCTGGGAAGGGAAGTCAATTGAAAAACTTTGAAAATCATAGATGAATGAAGAGTCATCAAAACTATTTACTACCCTTTCTCGAGAAATAGAAATTTGCAAACAGGAGTTTTGCTTCTTCAAACATATATTTTACATCAGAACAATTTCCCCTGATAAATGAGGATGGAGACATATCAAAGAGTCTGGGTTGAATATTGTCATCACTGGAAACTAAATCCAGTAAATCCATCTTGTCAGTTCGTGTCCTTAAACTGCGCCATGAATTCTTGGTGAAAGGTTCTTAGTCGCTCAAACATTGGAGCGAACGTCTCTTCAGAAGGAAGAATAGTGATCCTACCAAGAAAGATTAAAACAGGAAACCGTTTTAAGTTATTTCCTTGGTATGGATAGTGGGTCTGAAAAATCAAAACGTTTTGGATTATTTTAACCCATAATGTGGAGATAAAACTTGGTCTAATTTCATCAGACTTTCACGCGCTGACAGAACGTCGCTTTTACAGACAAGTCGCTTTAAGGACGCCTTTTCCCACGTAATTTTAAGCTCTGGTCCATACCGAATAATTCCGGTTGTAAGCCCTTCTATTTGTAATCACCAACTTTATCCCAGTTGCAGGCCCTTCACTAAGCCCCCATCACCCCGGCTATGGGCTGATCTGTGTATAATCTTATTGCGTTCGTCAGAACGCATTCTAACGTGGTGTTCCTGTGGTACAAAGGTAGACTATTTTTCGACTCATCTCGGGCGACTTCCGATTAGCCGCCTCTATAAATTTTATCAGGGGCAACTCGGCCGCAGGAAACTGGACTCCTTTGGACTCGTTTTCGTTTCCTTTAGTCTTGTTTTTTTGCAGATGTCATGCTTGTAGCATAAGACGAACGCGGATCCATAATCAATGATTATAACTAGTTATTTGGGTGGTTCCGCGAACGTACAAGATGAGGAAAGTAATGTGTTCTGATTGGTTACAGGAGTAAAAAAAGAAACATTCGTAATTTGCAATGTACTATGGGATTCTTGTCGACGACCCTTTTCTGTTGTTGGTGGTGGTGGAGAGGGAGTGGGGGGGGGGGGGGGGGGGGAAGAGGGGTCTTTCCAAATTTAAAGGTGCAGTCAATCTAATCAATCTAAATATATTAGACAAGCCTGTGAAAACCTTGTGACACAAGGGCGCAAATGATATCACAGAGAGGTTTTTAAAATCATCAAAATTCCGACCTGACGTTGATGGCCCTTGTTAGGGTTAGGCTCATCCATCAGAAGTCCTTAGCCGAAAGTTTAAAGAGTTACGGACATCCGTCAAGCAGTTAGTAAGATCTGAGTATAAGAGATATCTAGAGCATCTGTCGAGTCAGCTGAAGGTAAACCCAAAACGATTTTGGAGCTACCACCCAATTAAGTCGAAATCAAAACGGCTTCCTGATGTAAACACCTACAACAGAAGATCTGCGATAAAACCTCATGAGCAAGCTACCTTATTTAATATTCACTTTCATTCAGTTTTTTGTAAACAGAGTACTGGGGTACCAGCTCCAATACAAACTGACTTACAAGATCCAAGTTTTGAGGTAGTTACCAACCATGTGACATGTGACACTAAGGAAGTTCAAAAGCTACTTAGCTGTCTTGAGTTGATAAAATACCTGCTCGTTTACTTAAAGAGACTGCTGACACATCTGCAGTTCCTCTGAGTATGCTCTTCAATTTATCGTTCAAACAGGGACGCCTACCTAAATTATGGAAACCAGCTAATATTACACCCATTCATAAGGATGGTGATCGAGAGCCAGTAGAAAATTATAGAGGCATTTCACTCTTAACTATCTCTGGGAAATGCCAGGAGAGAATTGTATACAATGCTATTTATGATCAAGTTATTGGATTCATACTTGATTCTCATCACGGGTTCCTCACTGGTCGTTCCTGCACTACTCAACTACTCTTAGTACAGCATGATTGGTTCAAAGTCTTGGACAAGAGAGGTCAAGTTGATGTAGTATTTATAGACTTTTCAAAGGCTTTTGACCTTGCCTGTCATAATATTCTATTACCAAACTTTACAAATATGGTGTCCATGGAGAGTTGCTAAATTGGTGTAGAGATTATTTAACAGAACGTCAACAGCGTGTTGTAGTGAAAGGAGAGGCTTCCGACTGGTTAACCGTTTCCTCTGGTGTCCCTCAAGGTTCTTTGTTGGGAACATTATTCTTCATAGTCTACATCAACGATTTACCGGGAGTAATTAGTAAGGACAGTTCAATTGCTCTGTATGCTGATGACAGTAAAATGTATAGGGTTATTAGTACTCAAGAAGATCTGTCTACTTTTCAAAGTGACATAGACAAAATTTCAGATTGGTGTAAGATGAATAAGATGAGAATTAATACCAAGAAATGTAAGATCATGCGAATAACCAGGAAAAAGTCACCATTAGTTGGGGAGTATAATATTGAAGGTCATGAACCTTTGGAAAGTGTTGATGTGTATAAAGATTTAGGATTATTTACTACTAGTAATCTTTCATGGAACTAACACGTAGATAAAATAACTGCTAAGGCTAATAGGGTTTTAGGGTTGGTTAAGAGGACTTGTAGGGACTTAAAGGATATTGATACCATGAACACACTTTATTGTAGTCTTGTGAGAAACTTGGAACCCTCATACTAAACGTAACATTGATAAACTGGAGGCTGTTCAGCGAAGAGCTACCAGATGGATCACTAGGCCTGATGATGATTACGATACTAGACTATCTAAGCTAAAATTGTTGTCATTATCTAATAGGAGGTTCACTAGAGATGTTACATTTTTTTTAATGTAATTAATGGACATTATGATATTGACATTTCAAATAAGCTCATATTTTGTAAGGACAGAAATACAGGTTATAACTTGAGGAAAAATGACACACAGGACCTTGTTCCAAATTTTTGTAGAACTGATGGGTTTTAAATATAGTTTTTTTAACCGTGTTGTAGATGAATGGAATGGTTTACCCAATCATATTAGAGAATCAAACAGTATTGCAACTTTTAAAAGAAATGTGTTAAGCTTTATTAAGGATAACTAGAACATTTATATTTCTATTTGTATATATTTTTCTTATATGTTAATTAGTGGGGGCATCCCTAGTATGGCGCACTGGTGCTTTTGGTTGTCTCCTTCTCCACAACTTTTTTTTTTTCTTTTTTTGTTTGTTTGTCAAAGTAGTGTTAGCTTATTTCATTTCATTATTTGCTTGTTATGCAGTGGAGTGAATCTGTAATAAAGAGGTAATTCAAATCTTATCTGTAGTAAAAGTCGTTACTGCTGCCTTTCATATCAAAAAAGAGGCCAGGAATCATGTAAATTCCAGTTTTCTCCAGCGCCTGCCAACAGTAAAACTCGTCTGGTGGCATTTCCTTGGCCTAAATAACAATGACAATACAAACGACTCAGAAAACTCAAAAAATATCTACACATTACTTTTGTCCACCCAAGATTCTGACACTTCACTCACCAAACAGACCACATACATAATTTCCTTGTGAGGGAAATATCTGTATTTCAAAAAATCTCTCGATGAAGACTTTACTGGGAGCGGTTACTAGATCGATACGACATATGGAATTTAGCAATGCAATATGGAAAGTTGAGAAAGTGAAATTATAATTTTCGCCAGACATTATCAGCAGCCTGAATAAGATGGGAGCCTATAGCGTCCTTTTCACTTTTTCTAACCGAGGAACGCCTTTTATGAAAACTGACACAGCGGGAAACGGGTTGGCGTTCGTCTAATATAAGGTACATCCACGAGAATCTTGGCTTCTGGATCGCACGTTGTGGATTCCGGATTTTATGCTGTAGATCCCGGATGGCAGGTACTGGATTCAGTATTCCTTGTCCGTGAAACATGGATTCCAGATTAGATTCCAATCGTTAGCGAGATTCCGGGCTTCCTATATAGAGCAGGCCCCAGCTGTTCAAAAGGTGGATAACGCAATCCACTGGATAAATCTCTATCCAGTGGATAGTGCAATTGGTTTCGCTAACACCTATCCACTAGATAGTGAATTTATCCGGTGGATAAAGCTATGCATCTTATGAACAACCGGGTCTGAATTCCGAATTTCAAACCCCTGAACTGATTCCGGATCAGTCTACCAGAAAAAACTTCCCGGGTTCCGGAATTCGGATTACCGTACACCTAGGATATCCATTACTGACAGTATTCTGCAGTGTGGTACTAGAAATCAGGGCCTCGATAGCTTTCTTTGGAAGAGTTATCCTCGGAAACGCATACATTGCACCTGCCACCTCGTTACACTTAACATTTTCCATTGAGTTAAGAACCTCCGTTGTCATCTTTGCTTTCTTCTTGTAAGAATCCTTGATGGATGTTACTTCCTGTAATATGAATAAAACACAGAATAATGCATTAGGCAAGATATGGGAATACTGAAGGTAATCACCTCTACAGATTTCCTTAGTGCGTCGCAATTAAAGATCATTTTCTATACATTTATAAGAAGATTGCCGAATGTTCCAGGAGAAAATAGAATTTTTTGTTTACTCGACCTAGTCCCTTAGCGACTTCAGCACTTGACAAACTTTACTTGCATAAGAATCGAATCTCACGTTTTGTTTGGGCCAAAAGAATCAATGGAAACCTATCCTGCGTGCCAGAGACTTTATCGCAGCGAAGGATCCCGCCACCCGCGAGAAAACCTCTGGTACCCAGGGTAAGAGAAAGAAGCTTTATTTGTTAAATCGGCTATCCCATGGTCACCTGACGAAGTATTGTATTATTCACAGCTTCTGTCTGTAGCGTGAAAAGCTACGGTTCAGATTATTACATTTTAGTTAAAACCTGGAAGTCAAGTTACAGCCTGAGCACTAGAGACAAGCTGAAAAAAAGAATAATACAACGCTAACAGAGGCTGGTAAAACGATGCAGGCGCTTTGAGTAAAGGTGCTTGAGCCCATAATATAACCACCTTTACAGGGGAAGGGGTCTAATTATCTTATTCATGGAAAATAATGTAAAAGTAAAAAAATAAGAAATAAAAAAAATAAATTGTGGGGCGCAAATAATAGCAAATAAATAAATAAATAATAATAATAATAATGATAATAATAATAATAATAATAATAATAATAATAATATTTCTAATGATAACTTGTTAGCCAGTTTATTGTTTTTGTTCGTTACGTTTGATGTAATGTTTGGGAGATATTTTTGTTTGATATGAAGCTGTGATTGATTTTGTCATTCACAACTAAGTTCTCAAGTTCCATAGCGAATAATGACTCGATATTGCCATTATCAACCATATAAACTACACAGCCATGACAGAGCCCGAGGCGCGTGAGTTTCTCTGGGTTAAGTTACAGTGAAGGAGCATACCTTTGAAAACGTCTCATATGATTCATCTCCCCGTGCTTGGGAGGATGGCAGGTGAGTCCCATGATTACCTTGGGCTAGAAACCAAGCGTAATGAATACAGACTGAGTACCTTACAATAAA
>NC_133202.1:7126606-7151606 GCF_958299795.1 Porites lutea | reverse complement strand
GTGCATCCACGAGAATCTTGGCTTCTGGATCGCACGTTGTGGATTCCGGATTTTATGCTGTAGATCCCAGATGGCAGGTACTGGATCCAGTATTCCTTGTCCGTGAAACGTGGATTCCAGATTCCAATCATTACCGAGATTCCGGGCTTCCTATATAGAGCAGGCCTCAGCTGTTAAAAAGGTGGATAACGCTATCCACGGGAAAAATCTCTATCCCACAGTGGATAGTGCAATAGGCCCCTTGCAGCTAGTCATTCACGTAGTACAAAACCGCCGTGCTGGAGAGCAAAAGTCGCACTGGGACAAGACAAACAAAGAAAATTACAATTGGAATTGTGTATGTCCTTTTTTTGTCTTGTCCCAGTGCGGCTTTTGCTCTCCTGCGTGGAGGTTTTGTACCACGTGAATGGCTAGCTGCAAAGGGCCTATTGGTTTCCCTAATACCGGGAGCCGATTAGTAATCGGCTCCTGCTAATACTTATCCACTGGGGATTACCGTACACCTAGGATATCCATTACTGACAGTGTTCTGCACTGTGGCATTAGAAATCAAGACCGGAAACAAGACATGATACCTTGGCTGCCTCGATAGCTTTCTTTGGAAGTGTTATCCTTGGAAACGCATACATTGCACCTACCACCTCGTTACGCTTAACATTTTCCATTGAGTTAAGAACCTCCGTTGTCATCTTAGCTTTTTTCTTGTAAGAATCCTTGATGGATGTTACTTCCTGTAATACGGATAAAACACAAAATAATGCATGAGGCAAGATATGGGAATACTGAAAGTCCTCACCTCTATAGATTTCCCTAGTGCGTCGTAGTTAAAGATCATTTTCTGTACATTTATAAGAAGATTACCAAATGTTCCGGAAGAAAATCCTTGATGGATGTTACTTCCTGTACAACGAGTTAAGCAAAAAAAAAATAAATAAAAAAATAAATAATAATAATGCATTAGGCATAGATATAAAAAGATTGGAGATTCCCGGACTTTTATAATTTCCCTAGTGCGTCGCACTTGAAGGTCATTTTCTATGCATTTAAGAAGACTGCCAAATATTTCGGGAATAAATCGGAAATTTTTCTTTTGAAGGCAATGTCACAAATGTTTGGGTGACAATACAATACAATACAATTCAATGAAATGCAAAACAAAGCAATGCAATACAAACAATGCTATAACCTTTATTTAACGCGGTCAAATGTGCTTAGCTAAATAGCTACTTTACAGACATGAAGGAAGAAGGTTTAAATTGTTGCAATTCAGACAAAACTTGACATATGTTATAACCGTAGCGGCTGACGAGACATCCTTAAAAATAAGAACACAAAGCAGGAAAGGTTTAATTATTTCGGTGGGATTTATGCATATAGTGTAATCAAAAAACTAAAAGAAATACATTTTGGCACGCAAATAATAACAGTCTTCACTCGCCGCCAGTCCCTACGCAGGCAAAAGGATCTGTAGTAAACTGTGTTCTTTCTTTGTACTATCTTACACTTTTGTTTTCCTTGGCTTACTTGTATCAGAAAGAAATTCAGGAAAAATTCAGGAACTATTGACATGAGATAAGTTATAATTTGAAACTGTGGGGATACCTTAAATGATGCACGGAGGCGAAGTAATCGTTGTGTGTGTCCATCAAATAGGGTCAATTGTTGTGGGCTGATTAAAAAAGGAAGTTTAAGTTAACAACAAGACGCCTAAAGTCGTTTCTGTGGGATGCGTTGGTCTATGGAAGCATAATGGCGTTCTATCTGAATTTGGAAAAATTAGGGAAACCGGAAAGATGTGTCATGTTATGAGCATCGATAAGTAGGTTACCTGTATGGGTTGGTTTAATGTGCTTATGGCAGGCTACTATTTCTCCCCAATCCACATCCCCTTTTTGCTTTCTCCCTATCCCCTACCCCTTTCGACACCTGGTACACAAGCTAAATTTATAGTTGTCAGTGGTCGCAAGGATGGAGTTGATCTTGTTTTGATCTATCGCTATGTAGTTATTTTCGTTGCACGATTTGGATAAGAAAAAGAAGTCATTTTGCATCAAAACAAGGTTTACTCGTGTAACTTAAATTGGAATGTTAACGGAAACAAGTAATGGAGAACATGCTCATAATGCTCTCTGATTAACCTGAGCAGGAACTATATCTATAAAGATATGTCATATCTTAGTAGTAAGTTGCCACAGGTAACTTTTTCAAAGAGAAATAAATATTGTAGTTTTAGGTTAATGGAACAAAGCAAAACAAAACATCCGCTTGCTTTATCCGGGGTCGAACCCAGGGTTACAAAGTTCGATAAAGTTCCAATGTTTTAATCAAGATGAAAGTTTAATATTACAAGATGCTCTTGATATGGTTAAAAATTAATTTCAATGTGTTTCCAAGGTCTCAAAGTTAACATAGTTCCTATGATTATCCCTGATTCCAAGGTATAATAAGTTTACTAAGGCCCTGATCCGTGTCCCATCCAGACGTCCAATCCATGTCGAAAGCGAGTCGTCGATCGACGAGGACAATATTTTCGCGATTTCACCGCCAGTCGTCAAGGGTACGAGTTGAAATTTACGCGATTTAACCTCCCATCGTCAAGGTGTTTTCGATAAGAAAAGGAAAAACTGAACTCTAGCTGTGCTCGGCAAAAACTGGCGAACTCCGAATAGAAAAATCTATCGGAAATCATGGCCCGCAACCCCGGGGGAGGCACTGCCATATATGGGCTATATAGGTATGTGTCGCTGTGAAAGGTATGGTTTTCAAGCAGTTTACTCTAGGATAGGGTATATAAATCAGAGCGTTTGGGTCTAGAATAGGGTATTATTTTTCAGGAAACTTATCAGTTGGTTGAAGATTTTATCTAGACTAGGGAAACAGTTATACTCTAGGATAGGGGGGATTTGAGAGTTGGCTGGCTTTGCAATTTTGGGTACAACCGAACCGGATTTTTACCGTGGAAGTGCCACAGGCATCCCACGGAAAAAGCCTAATTCAGCTGCAAATTTTTAGTTATTTAGTGGGAGTAGATATAATTAGGGGTAAAAAATGATGGCCAAGACAATTATTCATGGTAAACTGAAGTTTAATAATGAAATATTATTTCCCAAAACAGATGTGCAGATAATTTAGAAGACTGTATAAATCAACGAAGAATATTTTTCGCTGGAGTTACCTCCAACGCAGACGTCTATTACAGTCCGAACTGATTTTTTCCAAACAAAAACTATAGATATACTTTTTTGCTTGATCAGTGGGGAAATCCAGCATAGCATTTTGCGAAAAGTTAGTTATTTATTTATAAACAAAACGAAACGGCTGAACAAATTAAAATTAGCCTGTACACAGAGGTTTTTTTTATTATTTTTTCGTTCTTTTCGAGAACATAGGCGAGCGAGAACGAGCGCGAAGTGCGAGAAAGAAAATTAAAGAATTTTCTCCTTCCCCAGCCCTAACCCCTTCAGCTGGCGGTCAGCAAATCCCCCGCGGTTTTTGTTTTTTATCACGACAGACTTTGAAGAGAAAATAGAGGGTCTGTGAACAGGCTAGAACAAAACGAAATATATTGAAGACTTTTACTGCGGTATCATGCAGTAGGTGAGCATAAATGTGATGTTAAACATACCAGTTATAGAGCGATAGATATACTTATCTTAAACAAATCATTATTTGCCAGCCTGTTTTTGAGTTTGAAGTATGGTAAAAGCAAAGTTTTTTTGCCCTGTTTCTAATAATCTCATCGTGTTCAATACAGGAGAGTGCAAGTTAAGGACAATCTTTTCCAAAACACTTTTGAGTATAAAAAAATTTGCCTCATTCAGCTCAAATTTTCCAGGGAGGGATAATATTTGGTAATTAAAAATATTCAGTTTACTTGCAAGTTTTTATCGTTTTAGAATTTATATCGTGTTTTGTTTTAGAACGTGTTATATGTTATGCGGAAAAATTAACAAGCAAAGGCAATTATTTTAAAAGTATTTTATCTTAAGTGCAATATTTCCCAAAACTGGCGTGCAGATAATTTAAGACCGTATTTATCGAGCCGGAATTCGAAAGATTATTCTTCGCCGGGGTAACATCCAACGCAGACGCCTCATTTTACAAGCCTAACTGATATTTTGCAAGCTCTTTTTTCCGCTTTGTCAGCTAGTTGAGACATCCCGTATTGGAGTTACAAGACAAAAAACATCGTAGATTGAGTTTTAAAATAAATGGTGGCAAATTCATTTGACACAAGCTACGTCACATACAAAAAATATTTATGGAGCTAACATGACAAGAAGTTCGGTTGACTCTGAAATTGGTAGAAGATAACTGACAATGCAATCGACTTTTTTCGTTCTCACTATGGACAATTGATTGTTTTAAAAGGGTTAGCTGAAATGGTCAGTCATTCTTATACTCAGGTGAACAAGCGCCGGCGTCAGTTAGTTAATTATTCAGCTGAAAATTATATATCAAACATTAATATTATCGCCCTCAGTTTTTAGTGAACTGATCGTAATGTCCCCTCACACGCCTTTGATATTTTCTTCCATAGGACAAAGCAAGGCTTTACACTTCAACTTTTCTGACACCAACTGAAAAACTTTTAGTTAAGGTGGACATTTTTGCATACTTTTATCAGACAATTACAGATCAAATAATGTTTTAACGGAGCTTTAATTATATACAAGTTAATAAAATACAATTTAAAGAAACAGTTCGTGTTCGTTTAGTGCTCGAATGATAGACCGCTCGGCGATATAATCATTGTGAGTGCCGATCAAGTAGGGTCCATTTAATGTGGGCTGATTGAAAGAGGAGGTTTAATTTAACAACTGAAAGTTTAATTCAGAATCTTTTTTTAAGGCGGTACGTAAATTAAGCGGAACTATGATAAGCAAAAGCAATTATTTAATTATTTTATCTTAAGTGCAATATTTCCCAAAACAGGTGTTCAGATAATTTAAGACCGTATTAATCGAGCCGGACGTTATTCTTCGCCGGAGTAACATCCAACGCAGAAGCCTTTTACAAGCCTAATTGATATTTTGCAAACTCGTTTTCCGCTTCGTCAGTGGAGGCATCCAGCAAAGAATTTTGTGAAAGGTTAGTTACACACAAGAAGAAAAGAAAATGCAACTCTATCGTAGAGTTCAGCATTTATTTAAGAACCGCATATTTTTAAACTAAAGTCTCACTAATAGACCACTGTTTAGGACATTCATAGGACTTTTTGACTTTTTCAAACATGTGGTAGGGACCGGCAATGTTTAAATACAGGGATTAGCCGAGCTGAAAGCGACTTAGGCTCTCTTCATATTTTCATATGAGAAATTTCAGTTCCGTTAACCGAGTGAAATTGTTTACGTATAAAGTTATGAATATATGAAAATCATATACGAGAACTGCGGGGTAACGAATTATATGAAAGAAGATCATCGCAGTTATATTACGCAACTTTTGCCGTTGGGAAAAGCAAGCCCTTTGCAGTTGCGTCTATAACTGCGATGATCTTCTTTCATATAATTGTTTATGTATAGTTTGCATCAACGTAGAAAAACTATGACTGATATTTTCTTAGTAGTAGCTCTGAAAGTTCCTTGACCATTCACTGTTCAAAATCAAGAGTTCCCTTTTTATGATAACCTTTATAGCTTACAAAAAAGGAAAACACGTCCATTAAACTTCCCTTGTTTCAGCAGAGACGCATGCGGAATAAAAACTAAACCGTTTGTCCCAGCAACCGATACTGTCGATCAGCGTCCTAATGTATCTCCATTAGTGATCTTTGCGGAAACAACATCAACCTTCTTTGTCCACGTTCGTAATTGATTTTTTTTTTCCAAATTCTTCTGAAAGGCAGACAAGCAACAGAGAGAAAAAGGGAATTAAAAGTGTGAAGCGAAAAAAAATAACAAGCCATGATATCATTCGAGTACATCACCTGGCTCGCTGTATTCCTCACCATGTCTGTTGCTGTAGTAACAGTGAACCTTCTATTAATCGTTCTTTTTTGAAAAAAAACCCGCAGTCTTCGCACTCGTGCCATGTACCTAGTTATAAACCTGACCATAGCTGATATGTTTGTCCGAGGATTTTCCCACTTTTCTCTATTTGTAACCTTACTCTACTTATGCGACATTGTGCAATTTCCGCACTTAACCCTGGAACTGACATTAACAACTGGCTTTCTCTTCGTCTGGTTTCCTCTGACCTCTCTTACAAACATTGCAGTAATTTCATTGGATCAGATGCACGCAACAATTCGTCCCTATACAGCCCTTAGGCATCGCCTCATTAAAAAGTAAGTCTACGGGGTAACAATTGCTGCTCTTGTCTGGGTTTTACCTGCAATGTTTATTATACCAATCCTTAAGAATCGAATGTTTAACCAAAGTCCTATATTTAGCACATCTAGTGGACCTTCAGTCTTTTCATGTGGTAGCCCGGGCACCCAACGACTGGTTGTTGTGAATAGCTGTTCGAAGAAGCACATATTATCTAGAGATTCCTATAGCTCGAAGAAAGTTAAAAACTCATAGATGAATGTATCATTCATCTCAGTTTTTCGAAGTTTTCAGTCTATTAACTTCTCTGATTGAAGTTGGGAATGGGATATTCACTTTTCACTTGTCTTCCCATATTTCGTGGTCATCATTCGCAAAAATGGACTACTTATGATAAATTTTGGGCTTTAAAATCAGTAACGGAAAGATGTACATCGGAAAATGTTGAGTTTTCTGTATATTTAATAGCATCAAAGATTTTCGAAAAAGTAAAGCGCTAACTGATAATTCGCATCGGCTGAAGAGGCCCAAGGATGTCACCAAACAGATACAAATTTTACAGAGTTTCCTACAAGGCATTTGCAGAGCTGCTTTTTAAAACGACAATCTTAAAGATATCCTTGAATGGTTTGAGTAAATTTTGGAGAGAGGCGGCGTCGGATATGCTGGGCGGGTTGTAGAGCAATGTTTCTCTCCTCCTCACTATAATATATACTTACCTAAAAATACTGGCAATGGAAAATGTTAAAATACAAGGATTGTCCGAGCTAAGCCGCGACTTAAGGCCCTCTTCAGTCATATTTTCATGAGAAATTTCAGCTCCTTTAACCGAGTGAAATTGTTCACGAAGAGATGGCATGAAACATTTAATATTTTTCCGGTCTCACTAATGGACAGTTGATTGTCTTAGAAGGGTTAACTGAAATGATAGTCACATTTTCAATTTGGTGATCAGTTACTCCCTATATGCCAAACAGACCTTCAATATTTTTAAAGAGCGAAATAAAAATGTTAAAAACGTAATAGTAATATGTAATAGATTCAAATACAATTTCAGCCACAGTTGGATTGTTAGTTAATATAACTAGTTAGTTAGTAGTACCCTTTGCGGCATTTTACCACGAACATTTTTTGCTCCTGATGTAATAACATAATGTTTAGCTGTATATATCTAGCCGGATTTTTGAAAACGTTATCGTCAAATGGACCTTTTCCGTCCAAAAGTTTTTTTTCGGCCAAAAACTATATCCAAAGTAGCTCATTGTAAAAACTAAGAGTGCAACCATTGCTATTTTTTCTTCTCCTCCTTTCCTTTTCCTTCGTTACTGTGATTTTCTGAGCCGTTCTCGGGCTCAAGAAACCTGCGTTTTGACGCTTTTTCAGTCAAATGACTGCAAATTTCGTTAGGTTGGTTTTCTAAAAATCGGTTAGATATACTATAATAATTATTAACGAGCGCTGACGTTAATTAGTTTTAAAAATATTCAGCTGAAACGAAATTTAATGCCCTTAACTTTTAGTCAACTAATTTATCCTAATCTCCCCTCAAACGTCCATGATATTTTTTCCACAGGTGAAAACAATGGTTTTCACTTCAGCCTTTGTAAAGGCAATTTGAAAAACTGTAAGTTAAAGGTGAGCTTCCTAATTCGTCGAATTATTATTCATGTATCTTCATTACTGATCTTTGAAAAACAGACGTCAACCTTGTTTGTTCACCTCCTACTTTTCTTTTCTAAGTAATCAAACTTAATTCAATTCAAATTCTTTCTAAAGGTAGACGAACAACAGGAGAGAACGGTGAAAAGTGTGAAGCGAAAAGAAGTAAAAGAAAACAAGTCATGCTATTTTCTTCGTCCGAGTGCATCACCTGGTTTGCTGTACTCCTTACCGTGTGTGTTGCTATAGTAACAGTGAACCTTATATCAATCATTCTTTTTATAAAAAACCGCAGTCTTCGCACTCGTGCCATGTACCTAGTTATAAGCCTGACCGTAGCTGATATGTTTGTCGGAGGATTTTCTCTCTTTACTCTATTTCAACTCCTCTCACTATACTCATGCGACATTGTGAAAATGAACTTAAGCCAGGAACTGATTGTGATAATTACCTTTCTCTTCGTCTGGTTTCCTCTGACCTCTCTAACAAACATTGTAGTGATTTCAATAGATCGGATGCATGCAACAATTCGTCCTTTCAGGCATCGCCTCGTCAAAAAGTGGGTCTACGGGGTAACAATTGCTGGTGTCTGGGTTTTAGCTGCAATGGTATCAACTGTCAGTTTTATACTTAAGCTATATAGCAAGGAATTTTCGTATCATTTTTACTTCTGGCAATCATACTGTTGTTTGGGTCTATTTGTTATCTGTGTTTCTTATTCTTCCATTGCTATTAAAAATTTTTGTGTGGAGGGCATCCTCAGCACCATGGTGCAGCCAACAGACAAAAGAAACTGACCGTAACATTATTCATAATGACTATCGTATCCTTACTGATGTGGCTACAATTTGCCGTTTTTACTTTTCTTTATCAAACTGGTATCATAAGATTTCTTTCTTTCCAGGAAGTAGTACGTTTGGATTTTTCTTTAAAGATTCTATATTTGATGAACTCGCTTGTTAATCCCATCGTTTACACAATCAGAATTCCAGAGTTCAGGAAAGCTCTCCTGCTGTTATTTAAACGTCAACGAAGACAAAATGCCCAAGTTATTCCTCTTCATGCGCTTTAATGTACTTTATTTAACACTTGGAAACAAACTAATGATTTCGTCATCCTCATAAAAACACAAACAAACAAACAAACAAACAAACAGTAGGTGATTGTATACTATTATTGCGGCCTTTAAAGTTCGATAAAAAGACCGGAAATAAATATTATATCAGTATATTATATATATATCATATCAGTATATTGATATTATTAATATCATATCAATATATTATCAGGAATGGTTGCCGCCTAGACACCACGGTTTACAGAAAACCAACGGACACTGGACTTCTGCTACACTACCACAGTCACGTTGTCGCCAGATACAAACGGTCACTCCTGAACACCATGCTTAACCGTGCGTTTAAACTCTCGTCTACGTGGAAGTTTTTTCACGAGGAATGTGAACGCCTTAGAGAGATCTTCTCCCGACTGCGCTATCCAGACGACCTTGTGCAGTCAACCATTCGCCAATTCATTGAATCCAAAGTATCCGAGGATTCACACACCCAAGTGGCTGATAAAAGAGAAGCCCCAATCAGAATCGTGTTGCCCTTCAAAGACCAGAAATCAGCAAACGTAGTACGTAAACAGCTGGCTGACCTGAGTAGGAAGATCAACGCAGACATCAGCCCAGTTTACACAAGTAGGAAGATCAAAGATGAAATTAAGGTCAAGGAAGACAAGCCGCCTCTTGTGAGTCAACAATGCGTGGTGTATTCTTTCCAGTGTAGCCTGTGTGATGCAGGTTATGTCGGCTACACGTGCCGACACCTACACCAACGAATTGAAGAACACAAAGGATCGGCAATCGGAAACCACCTCAGAGAGCAGCATGATATGGAGCCTGAAGACATCGCACAAAGTTTTAGAATCTTAAGAACGTGTCAGAACAAATTTGACTGTCTTATTTTTGAAATATTAATGTTTTTTATCCAAGAACTGAAACCGACGCTTAACAAACAGTGCGATTCAATTTGCGCCAAATTATTTGTTTAGAGTAGTTCTTGTTAACATTGTTTTATTTCCATTGTTTTTTGACTTTATAAATATTTTTAGCACTTTTTACATTTTTACATATTTTACCACATTTTAGCGTTCACCACATTTTTATCTATTATAACTTGTTTTTAACTTATTTATGCTAATTTAGAGAACTTTTATACACTTGAAAATGACCTCTGTTAGTAAAATCATCATTTTAAGAGACTTCAATAAAGTTGCTATTTATAAAACAGGATTTCTTTACGTTCTTATCTGTGTCTGGAATATCACAAGGAATGGGCCGGAAAAACGCTTGAATGGGAAAAGCACACTTCAGTGTCCTAAAGATGGGAAAAGTCAGAAGATTGTTAAAAGTGTCTTTTTTTCACGCCAATTTTAGGATAGGATTATAAGAATATTGTTTATCCTCGCTGTGTGGTTAAGGACATTTGTGTACAGCTTGCCAGACACATTCAAGACTCTTTCTTCCACTATTGTTGAACATTCCCGGGTCTTTTTTTGAGAGATAATATATAGCCAAATCTGGGAAGGGAAGTCAATTGAAAAACTTTGAAAATCATAGATGAATGAAGAGTCATCAAAACTATTTAGCCTTTCTCGAGGAATAGAAATCTGTAAACAAGAGTTTTGCTTCTTCAAACATATATTTTACATCAGAAAACTTTCCCCAGATAAATGAGGATGGAGACATCAAATAGTCAGCTTGAGTGAATATTTTCATCACTGGAAACTAAATCCAGTAAATTCATCTTGTCAGTTCGTGTCCTTAAACTGCGCCATGAATTCTTGGTGAAAGGTTCTTAGTCGCTCAAACATTGGAGAGAACGTCTCTTCAGTAGGAAGAATAGTGATCCTACCAAGAAAGATTAAAAATGAAACCGTTTTAAGTTATTTCCTTCATATGGATAGTGGGTCTGAAAAATTAAAACGTTTTGGATTATTTTAACCCATAATGTGGAGATAAAACTTGGTCCAATTTCATCAGGACTTTCACACGCTGACAGAACGTCGCTAGGACACCTTTTCCCACGTAAGTTTAAGCTCTGGTCCATACCGTATAATCCCGGTTGTAAGCCCTTCTATTTGTAAACACCAACTTTATCCCAGCTAGTTGCAGACCCTCCACTAAGACCCCATCACCCCGGCTATGAGCCGATCTGTGTATACCCTTATTGCGTTCGTCAGAACGCATCCTAATTTGGTGTTCCTGTGGTACAAAGGCAGAATTTTTCGGGGTTGGGGGAAAGAGGGGTCTTTTCACATTTAAAGGTGCAGTCAATCTAATCAATCTAAATATAGTAGACAAGCCTGTGAAAACCTTGTGACACAAGGGCGCACATGATATCACAGAGAGGTTTTTGAAATCATCAAAATTCCGACCTGAAGTTGATGGCCCTTGTTAATTCAAATCTTACCTGTAGTAAAAGTTATTACGGCTGCCTATCATCATTTCACCATTTCACTTATTAAATGAATAATTTTTTTTTTCTGTAAAAGGTGTGAGTTGTTATGTTGTACCATAGCAATGGTGATCTTTTCACATGCAAAGTAGACTACGAGTAGTCCCCCATTTTTCCTCAGGGGTAGTAGAGCGAGCGAAACGCGAGCCCGCGTAAAAATCACCCCACTTGAGAAAAGGCGCGCGTTGGGTGATTTTCACGCCCGCTCGCGCTTCGCTCGCTCTACTATCCCTGAGGAAAAATAGGGGAACTACTCGTAGTCTACATGCAAAGATAACTTACTTGTTATTTTGACATGTGAAGATATCATGTTTTCGAACACAAGCTCACCCAATATTTCATTGGCGTTTATAAGAATATGATAAAAAGCATATTTCTTTCATTTTTTCTGAATTGGGCCCTTATGGAAGAGATCTAGAATCATCCAGCTTCAATTTCTGTCTACAGCTGGTTGATGTGTGAAGTGACCAGCACTGATTTATGTAATGTTTTATATAGCTTTTTATCACTTAATGTTTTTTACTAAGTATTTTACAAAACAAATAATAATTCAATATTGCTCAGGTTTAAAACTTCAGCTGTTCAATAACCTCATACATTTTGTATCCATGTAATGCCAGTTTCAATTTTATGCCTACCGCCTACCAGTATGTTTTTTTTAATAATTCTACTCAAGTGTAGCTCATATTATAGTTACCATTAAAGAACGAGGCATATGCTTGTGTACTGTCCTCGTTTCGCAGGGCTTTTGCCCCGTTTCATAGCTCTACCGTGCTTGTTTTGACTCGTGGCTTTAAGCGTGCCAGTCCGTCTCGAATAAAGGGCCCGGGGGACTTAGGGTTTAAAGAACGAGTTATGTTACGTGGGTATCGTGCTTGTTTCGACTCGTGGCTTTAAGAACGCGTTATGCCATTCGCGTAGCGTGCTCGTTTCGGCTCATTGCTTTAAGAACGAGTTATATTTTTTGTGTAGCGTGCTTGTTTTGACTCATCGCTTTAAGAACGACTTATGTGTACCGACGTCCGTGCTTGTTTCGACTCATGGCTTTAACCCGGCATAGTAAATCAGAACGTTCGAAAATCGAACTCAATCGAACTCAGTCGAACTCAATCCGTGGACTGAGTTCGATTGAGTTCGGCAATCGAACGAAATCGAACACCACACTTTCAGTGAGTTCGATTTCCGAACAAATCGAATTCAATCGAACAAATCGAACTCAATCGAACTCAATCCGTCTGATTGTGTTCGATTGAGTTCGGAAACCGAACTCAATCGAACACAATTAAATGGATTTCGTTCGATTGGCTCTGGTGAACCTATACAAAGCAAGCCCAAAGCAAGCCCGTCAAAGCAAGTTTTTCTTGCGCTTTTTTTACCATTTATTCAATAACACAAACCCCATTTATGAACTGTCCACGGCAGTTAAGAGAACAGAACAGAACAAACCCTGAAAACTTCGCCATCCTTGACGTCAAAGCGGCATTCCTGGTAGCCTTTTACTATACATTTGAAGCTTACGATCCACAACGCATCTGAACCCATTTCTGCGGAATTTCTTCGTTTACGAAAAACACGTGCGCTACACTCAGGGCTGAAGTAACTCGAGCTTCTAAGATCTGGTAATGGATTTTCAACGTCTGTTTTACATAAATCACGAGTTCGAAAATCAAACGTTCGATTAGGTTCGATTGATTTTTTTTCTTTTCGGTGAGTTCGATTTCGTTCGATTGCCGAACTCAATCGAACTCAATCGAACTCAATCCACCGATTGAGTTCGATTGAGTTCGATTGGGTTCGATTTACTATGCCGGGCTTTAAGAACGAGTTCTGTTGCCTGTTAGGCTTGCCATTCTCGACTTAGGCTTAAAGAACGAGTTATGTTACACGTGCAGTGTGTTTGTTTTGATTCATGCCACGACTAGACTTCCTGAGGCTCCATCGGAATCGATGTGTTTCCAATCGATCCGATGGACTCCATCGGACGACTTTCCAACCCTCCTCTAAGTATTGTTTACACTTCCGGTTTCATCTCATGACTAAACTTCCGGTAACTCAAGTGGACTCTACTGAACTTCCGGTTTCATTTTTCGACTAGACTCCGTCGGACTCCAGGGTTTGTCCACTGGAATCTGGTCGAGAGTATTGCACATGCGAGCCATTTTGAGTCAAATTCCCATCCCTGGGGCGAACTAATAGACACTCACAACAGTCTTTATTGCAGCACTGCACGTCTCCAGAGAGTATTTTTTTCTTGGTGACAAAATAATGGCACCCAAAAACTTTGTGCATTTCCCCAAGTGTAGAAGACATATTCTAGCTGGATATTTAGCGTGGCTGGCAATTTAACACACATTTTATAGTTCCGAAAGTACCCGGCTTTGACTTGTTTAACACAGTATCTACAGCAATGCAAAATGTACAGTGCCAGGACATGACATGTCATTATTAAGAAGAGTTATGTCTAATATAAGGGCTGGTGTTTGTAACTGTGGTCCAGTATGATTTTTTGATCTTTTCGTTATATCAAAAACTTGTGGCAGGGCAGCATCTGGTGAAAACATGTAAGTAGAAAGCACATTTTCTATAATGGGACTTCGTGCAAGTATTGCTTCTCAATGTCGAGGGACAAAATGCTTTTTGTCATAAAACTTCAAAAACTTAAAAAGCAACAAGATACTCCTAACTTTGGTTCTGCCATCCTTCACAAAGAAATGAACACATCAAAATGTGGGAAACTCATCCTAATGACTACTGGGTATTTTCTAAGATGGCGGAAAATTAAAATTACTCAATTTTTCTAATGGATTCCATGGCAATTTATCTTAAAAAGTACTATGTTTGTGGATGGTCAAGCTCATTGTCATTACTGAACACAGCAAAGAAAGACTTCAGGCAAAATGCTGCCCTGAGAAATGATTACAGCTACAGCTCACAAACTTGGTTTGAGTGCTGTCTTGTATTCTCCAACAATAAAAGTAATTTGAAGGTCCTTATTGTCACCATCATGCCAGCAAATGAATGTAAGGGGTAATGTTTATCCAGGTATCTTTGCCATCCATGACATTAACTAATGTTTGATGTTCTAGGCCATTGTGAGGAATGCTAAACTCATAGCCGTCTGGACAAACCGCTTTAGTGTACACTCCTGTAGTATTACTTATCACCCAGTCATTGGCTGTCATAGTAGACTGACAGGCAAATGGGTGGGCCTGTTGACAGTCGCCTACATACCACCGCTCTGTCTTGCCATTTAAGAACACACATGACTGTTCTGTTAGAGCCTTGGAAGGTTCACCTTCAGCCCATGTGAATACGGCAGTAGCCAGTAATACAGGATTGACTTGATCCGCGGCAGGATATGTCACCCCACACTTCATAAACTGGGAAAAATCAAGAATAACACCATTTTCTTTTGGGCCATCCCAAAAAAAGATATATTCTGTGCTGTCACAGTAGACTCTTGATGATGTGTTTTGTTTGATTGCTGAACAGTTAGCATGACTGACAAATTCATTCCTTGTCAGCCCATTCCAGTATAGGTCAAAGATAAATTCCCCACCATGATTGTCACCACCTGCAGCTATGACAACGTTCTTTTTAAGTTTCCGCAATTCTCTTGTTGTTGGCCATCTTCCTGGGAAGTACTTTGCAGATTCATTGGGTGTGAGTACTCTGTTACCTAGATACTCTGCGATGGGGCCATTTATTAAGTCATCATGGCCAAAGGTGTGGGTAGCCCCATCTTCAAAGTACAAGCGCACAATCTCGTGCATGTTTTCTGGTTTGTGTACCCATTCACCTATTTCTTTTATGCCGTCCTCAAATGTTCTGTCCCAGGGCGCACATCCACGATAAGGCTTGCCATCATCATGGCTCATTAGCATCTTGCCAAAACACCACCAAGGGTCAATTTCCATGCCCCGTACACCCATGTCAAGTAGGTCGGTAAAAGTAAACTCCTGATTGGCCAGGTCCAGGCAAGTATGTTTATAGGGTGGCGGCCAGGGACAGTCGTCCAGTATTCCATACCCATCAGCTCGGTCGTTGAAAGCATTGTGAGCAGACACCATTTGTAGCTGGTCGAAAGGTGTGTCAAGTTGAATCTCTCTCTGCGTTTTAAGTGCAAAAGCTAGCCATGTCGAAATCTCAGCTGTTCCTCTGTCGCATCTGCCAAAGTAACCACACGTACAGTTGGCGCGACTGCTTAGCTCATCACATTTTTCCTCCCGAATTCCACTGTATTCGAATTCTCCGAATCTGAACTTAGATGAGTCAAATGCTTTCTTTTCCAGCGAACTATGAGGGATTACGACATCAAAGAACGCTTCTTTAAGTGACTTCCCGTCTTCCAGAACCACATGAAACCAGAAGGCAGTGTTATTATGAAGTTCTTTCAGCCCGATAATTTGCCGTAGTCGATAAGGTCTTTGTGTTTTCATGCTTTGTCTGTCGACGGCAAACTCGGCAGCTTTCGCCAGCGTATACAATACTCTCGGGCGGTCGAGAAACTTTTTCAATGGACTCGATATTGTCGGCCTCTCGAAGTAATCAACGTATTCGAGTATTTTTGGTTCAAGCGATTCTCTGCCCGAAGCTTTCTTATAATATGGCGACCCATTGGATTCGCTAATGAAGAGGAAAGATACTGTGGACAAAATTAGGACTGCTGTACATGGGAGGATCTCTTGGTGGCCGACTGTATGCGTCGCCATTTTTTTGTTATGGTTTCTTGTGAGATTCTTCTGACTAATTTTATATGTCGACCCATCACGCCACTTGGACATCACACCACGCTATCACGTGATGCTTCACTTGAAAGAAAAAAAAAACGTTTGAGGACACTTTGTAATTGTTGTAGAATTCTTAAGTAGCTTTAACACACTGTTTAACAGGCACGGACAAAGAAGCAAATTTCCCTGGTCACTGTACTTAGCAACTAAGTGCTAATAGAGAGAAGTCGTTTACGTCACGTTGCTACGGTAGCAAAATTTCCGGGTGAGAACAACCCGAAAATGTCACTTTTTAAAAAAGTGAATTCGGACCACAGGGTACCCACGCAAATTGTGTTACCGTTGTAATGTTTAGAGGAAATGTATGGTGATATCGAAAAGGTTCATATTATCGAAATATAATACGATGAATTCTTATACATAAGACCGGTTTCAACCCCTTATGAGTTTCTGATAAGACCAAACTGAACATCTTTTTACGTGAAATGTTGCGTATTGCCGTTCTTGCAGCTGGAAACGACGAATTATAGCGATGTAAAGAGTTTGACATTTGATATTCACCTGAGCGTATCGTAGACAGACCTTTTTGGTCTAATATGTAAGAATTCGTCGTATTATGTTATGATAATAAAAATCTTTTCGATATCACGATACATTTCCTCAGGGGCACCCAACGTCAATTTTTGGAAAATATCTGTTCGGAAGACGATTTGACATCTAGAATTTTCGGAACATTTGTTGTAAAATTTCTTGGTTGCCTGCCTCTCCTAGGATTTTCGAACATCTAAAAAAATGGTATAATTGCCCATTTTTAACGGACTTTTACCCTAAAAAGGTCACCTAGAATTTTCGGAAGCCCTTTTTCTGGCTGAAATTTTCGAGAAGGTAAGTTTTGATCCCTATTGTTTTCGGATCACTAGACTTTCAGCTGGATAAAAATATGCCTATATCTACCGTTTAAATACTAGAATACGTTCTACAATGCTATATTTAAGTGGTTTTGAACTATAGTCTCGTTCGGTGCCCCTGATTTCCTCTAAATCCAAGCATCATAACGGTCACACAGTTTGTGTGGGCCTCCTGGGTTCGCACAGTTTCGACATTGTTTCAAACTTTATCGATCTTATTCTATTTCATTTAATTTGTCTTATGTTGGCGGAATTTTCTGGGGTTGAATCCGAAAGCACCGTATTTAAGTTTAGAAGAAGAAAAAGGAAAAGACCATTTTTTTGATGCGCTCATGCACGTTCTCCATAAAGCGGGCGCGTGAAATTAGGAAGTTTCATGTCGCAGTCATTTTTTTTAAATGAGACTTTGTGCAAGTATTGCTTCTCAATGTCGAGGGACAAAATACTTTTTGTCATAAAACTTCAAAAACTTAAAAAGCAACAAGATACTCCTAACTTTGGTTCTGCCATCCTTCACAAAGAAATGAACACAGCAAAATGTGGAAAACTCATCCTAATGGCTACTGGTTGTTTTCTAAGATGGCGGCCTTCTTATCACTCATTCCCTGGTCCTCCATTTTCCAAGATGCCGGCTGAGTCAAATTTCCCACCCTGGGGACATTCAGGATGTCAAATTCCTTACCCACGTACGTTTCAATTCCCTTGTGTTGCCCCCGCCTCCTCCCCCATCCTGGGGCAAACAATTGATAGGTGCATAGGTACGGAGCGCGCGCGGGAAAACGGTGTAGCCGTCGTCATTCCACTACGGGTTTTATCATTTTGTGTTTGGGAGAGGGCTTAACTTCCTTCAATAAAAATAACCGCAATAACGTTTGTGGTGAAAAAAAGAATGAATGAATAGGATACCTCAAATTCTTAATTCTAGTTTGTAGTAAATTATGTAGCCTGGCCTGCCTCGAATAGCGTGGCTAACTGCAGGCCAGTCCCAATGTATCTTTTGTTATATTTCCAAAATTTAAACAAAGTTGAAGTTGAAAGTTGAAAGAACAATAAAGCTTTCTGGGGTGATGGTATTTTTTGAGAATACGCGAAAAAACTTTGTCCTCTAGGGGTCATCGTAAACGAATCGACAGGTGTTAAGTCAGTTCATAGGACTGACAGTGTGAATTGTCATGGCTAAGATTACTTGGTCTTACCGCACTCAAAATCAGTATAAATCTTTGCTTTTAGTTTAAGTACGGTACAAGCGAGAGCACTGATCTGTCTCAACAATATAGTGACAGCCTTAGACGCTGATCTACTAGGAGGAGAGGTGGCACTTGGACAGTTGTGGTGTTCGCTGTTCACTCTAGCTTTTGCCGCTGAAAGTAAGTGGAAATGTTTTGTACTAATTCTTTACAATGGACCCTTCCACTTTTTTTTAACGTTTGGTGGAATCTAGTCAGGGAATATTCATCGATACTGCCCAAAAGAGTTCCTTAACCCTTTCACTGTCAAATTTAGCCAAAAGCAAATTTCGACCAAATTTTCAAATTTCATTTTGTGAAATTTTGAATAGCAAATAGCACCATGTGTACGTACAGGCAGAGAGCTTTCATTTAAATGGTCATATCATAGGTTTTCGTCCACAGACTAAAAAGTTAGAGTCACCTTACAAAACCCCATCAAGTACTCTGGCAGTGAAAGGGTTAACTGCAATTAGTAAACTGATCAAGTTTGAAGGTAATTCATTTAAATTGAGCGAAGGTATACCTCCGCAAAGTCGCGCAGTCAAAAGACGTTTGGAAAATTTCGAAAATTTGCAAAGCCACATCTTCGTTAGTTTTCAACAAATCACCCTGAACCTCGGCTTTATTACTAGTTTTTTACGGTCCTTTTTATAGCGGTGTCGACAGGTTTTCGCTAACAGGTTCACAACAAAAGTTGAAAAAACCGTGGATGGGTCTATTGAAGAACGAAGTTAACTTTACCTTTACGCTCACTGATTGGCTCAAAGAATCAAAGAATCACGCGTCATTTCCTCAACCAATCACGGTATTGCTCAAACTCGTTTTGCCGGGCTCAGCGATAGCCACTTGTTTTTGCTTTCAGTTCTTTTAACTATACTTAGATTGCCTGTATCTGCTTTTTGAAATATTAATAGTTACTCTATTTTGGGCACAATTTTTATTGTAAAACTGCTATTTCTTTAACCTTAGCCAGAGGATTTGTGTACCACGAGGAGGATTTTCTAGAAGCAGCCACTGGAGTTCTACGATCAGTGATTGACAAACTGGTTTCACTGCAAGAGCCTCAAGTAAGTTACTAATCGTTTTTTTTTTTGACGTTTTAGGTCTGGCTTGTCTAGGGCTCTCTCGCGTTCTAAAGTGTACATGTAGATGAAACAAGTCAATCGCCGTCGATTTAATCAACAACTTTTGTTAGCTGTAAAAAGTAACCAGAACGACGCAACCGTTTGGTTGTCTTGCGGTAAAAAAGGCGAAGGCTTTGAAAAGCGACTCTACGTGAACGTCTGGCAGCGTGGAAATGATAATTAACAATTATTTCTCGAGCCCGAATGGGCTCTGAGTCAATAGCCCATGAGGCCGAAGGCTTAATGGGCCATTGACTCAGAGGCCACGAGGGCGAGAGGAATAATTGTTTAAGTAAAATCCAACTTGTTGGTAAAAAATATCGCGATAAAACAACTTTAGCTAGTTAAAGCTAGACTTTAATCCTTTTTTGCCGCCAAGAAGCCAGCGCTTTCTGCCACTAGTGGGCTATAACATATAGCCTAGTAGTAGCTCAACCGATCAGAATGCAGCATTGATAATAGACCACTAGTTGGATTTTAGTAATGATACATAGTTCCTCCAAAATATTTTTTCTAAAGCTATGGTAGAACGGGCAACAGAAATGGTACACGTGTTTTGCAACATTGCTGCAAAACGGGTTGCAAAGCTATGTTGCGTGTTTTACCACCCGCGTTCAAGCTTGTCTTGTAACAAATCAAGTTGTGTGAAAGGTTTGAACCCAGGAGTCATTTCAAAAGTAGGTTGAGTTTGATCGTCCGGGTGAACGTAGTCCTGAATAGGACTGTTGTTGTTGACAGTGACAGACGTTTCGACAACCTGTGCGGTTGTCCTCTTCAGAGTCAAAGTGAGTTGTATCACGTCAGTTGATGGTATTATACTCTGGTTATTGATCTGAGTGGTCAATTACGTCGCAATGTTGTTGGTCGTCTGTCAGTTAAGCCGTGATGTTATTGGCTATAAAGACTCGTAATCAGTAATTGGTGCGTTTCGATCCGTCTATTGTCACAGTTAAACAGTCGTCTGTTGTTAGTCAAATTGTCAGTTCTCCAGTCGTTCTCTCGTAGTTAGTTTTGCTCGTCAATAAGTCGTTTGTACGTCGCTGGTAACTGTTGGCTGCGATTCAGTGGCGTTTGTTCTAAGTTAGTAAACCAGCTTTCTAAAGTAAGACGTTGATAGTAGTCTGTAGAAATCAAGTTGTTGCATGTTGCGTGAGTACTGACTTCTTATTGGCTATAATTACGCAGAAGTCGCGCAATACACGGTAGATACATCACCTGCTGCACAATGACTTTACCTTGGGCCGGTAAAACGCGAAACCCGTACAGATTTTGTTTCAAAAAGTATAACTATTCTCTACTTTCTGCGACAACTTGTCACAACCTGGAACAACCTGGGGCCCGTTTCTCGAAAGTCCCGGTAACTTTACGGGCCCGAAATCAAATATTCAAATCGAAATATAAAGAATAAGAGCGCGGGTCCTGGCTAGCAAACTACTCCATTTTGTTTCATTAACTGACAGTTTTATCGTGTTAGATGCAAAACTATTGAAACCTCGATCTTTAATGTAAACGGAGACAGCTTACCGGGCCCGTTAATTATCGGGACTTTCGAGAAACGGGCCCCTGATTTGTTGAAGCTGGGTTTAAACTCGCTCGTTTGCAAGACACATTGAGCAGCTGATGATAGGTAAAAACTGAAATTGGGTGTTTTTTTTGTGTAGTGTATAACAGCTGAACATGTGACCATATTGTGCCGAGTTACCGTCGAAACCTCATGTGAAGCAGTGAAAGTCAAGCTGATAAGCATTCTAGGATTCATCGGCAAGATGGCCGCAAGAAAAGACAACGGGCTTGAGATCCTGAAGGTTTGTTTCCCCTTTTAATTATCTTTATTTAGACAACACTAATGGAGGATCTCGAAAGAAGATTAAATTAGCCCTAGATCAAGTTTATGTTATGTGAGGTATAATTTGTGAGTGCTTTCTACTTGTACATTTAGAGCAACTGAATAGTTTTGTTGCTTCCGTGGTGAAAACAGCGCAATTAGGTCGTCGTCCGCTGAGTCAAAAGTTAGAGCCATCTGTCATGAATTGTTGACTCTTAGCGAAAAACGTTCAGGGCGGATTTCACAATTTTTTGTCCCTCATCTTTGAGCTTTGCCGTTTTTTTTTAGTGCTTTAGTGTTGTTTATCATGGGATCCTAAGAATCACTCAAGCTTCTTTTTTTTATTAGTCTTTAGGTACTGTCTTCCGTGATATTGTGGTCGGTCAATACAGCCTCTGGGTGATATGTGAAACCTTGGACGCCATTTTTGATACTTTCGCCGACGGGCCGCTGGTTAACGCTGCTGCAGACTCGATTGGTCTCATGATCAACCTTCAACAGTTGGTACCAGTTCTAAAAGCTAGGGTAAGGAACAGTTTAATGTACGCGGGAGGCGTATGCCTCAGTTATACTTGAAAAAGTCACATACAAGCCAGTTTTCCTTAGTTTGATCATATCGATTGAGTGGCTAGCGCCGTAAAAACATCACCATCTCACTTTTTTTGAAAAATAGCCAATTTCGCCCTTCCCTGATTTGAGTGTCGTTTTCTTGCGGTTTAGGAAGTGCTGAGGAATTAGTGTACAAAATTTTTCGAAATGTTTTCCTGATTTAATCACGTTTACCTACCAAATCGTGTCAAATAAAATGGTATTCAACTGATTTTTGAATGCAGTTTCGTAATTTTGTTTTGGTTTTAGTTTAAATCTTAAAACACCGAATTCGTGCGTCGTTGAAAAGGTTAGACTAACTAACCTTTGTTTTCAAAGAGAAAAACTCTTTTCTAAGAATCGCATTTGTTGTTTTTCAGGTAAAAACTGAGAGAAGAACTCTTGGGGATCATTATCCTGTGATAGATGCCGCGAGAGTGAACTTAGCGAGGTTTATAAAATACAAACAGAAGGGTCATTAGGAAGTGTAATGGCAGACCGCTGCGCGTCAAATGGTCTTCGCCCTCTCAGGAATCCCGGAGCCTTCATCTCTTTCAAAAAATTTGGCGGTCACAGCGTATTAGATTTTCAGGCTTTTTTTATTCATTCATCTTTCGCGCCACCATTAAAGGTTTCAGCTCATTAAAGCCGAATAGGATTTCCAGCTATTAAACTACAGTCATTGACGGCGTTTGGTGTTCTGTGTAGCTAGTCAAACTGATTCATCGGTTAGTCGTTGAAGTTTGTGTTAGAGCTTAGAGTCACCAGAATCTAGTGTGAAGGAGGCATTTCCAGTCGCGAGGAGTACAGCATGAAAAGAATCTTCAATCGTGGAAGTCTAACGCGCTGGGATACTTTAGTGGAACTAGATGGAGGCTCCGAGACGATGGAGCTTCTCGCCATTTTTAAACTGGTTAAATTGCGTAGACAAATTAAACCTGTTTAACCTGTTTAAAGACGTTTGGACGGGCGAACTGATGTTAGAAACGCCGACTGACTATAATAATAATAGTTAAATCCACGAACATGCGGGTTATTGTGATAATCTTACCCACGCCAGAATAAGTTTCTCATCTCAAAAAATCAAGCGCATTGCAGTCGAATTCAAAGTTGTTTAGATATCCCTTTTCGTACTTTGATAATTCTGGTCATCAGTAGTCAAAGAATTTCTCACCAAGTTTTATGACAGCAAGGACTGAATATTCACGGCACTGCTGGAGTGAATTATTAACGAATTTTAAGACTATCTATAGCAGCTTTTATAGACGAATGGTATTATCGTTCATCGTCTCATTTTTTTTACCCTGATGAGTGATCATACCTTTTAACCTCTGTTGTCAACGTAGTAAGATTCTCTCGCTTCACGTGTTTTCTTTTTAAGACACAGATCGGAATTCGAATCAAAGTGTGAATCATAGTCAAGACTAAATTTTTCTGAACAAGTTGTGTCATTCATGCGGAAAATGTTCGTCTTGTGTAATCTCAGTCATTTGGAACCAGGGGTATATTTATTTCTTCAGGTAATGTCTATTTAGCGGTCACCTACCCTGAATGCCAGAGTCTTTTCATGCGCAGTTTCCCGTTTCTGCCATATCTTTATACAGTGACCTGCGTCTCTTTTTTGCTCCTTCGCCTCTCGTTGCTTTGGCCTACGGCCGACCCCGAATCATCCCCTCTGCAGTTGATCGCTTCGCGCGCTATCAAAAACCTCTGGTACATAGGGCTGTAGCCAGTTGAGGCTGGCCGTTAAAAGAGGCTGGTCGGGCTGTTTAAAAACGGCCCGGCGTAATAGTTAATCTTCTAGGGTGCCTAGTGTTCTAAGTATCGAATTAAGAAAGAGTTAATCATTCTGTAAACAGCTCCTAAAAATATGATAAGTTATCTGACACTGTAAATATGCAACAATCGTGCAATAAATGAAGTATACATTTAAATGAAGAAACGACTTCTCGTCAAAGCTGCTGGAATTCTCGCGTAAGGAAAATGTACGCCATTAAAATTTTGGAGTTAAGCGCCATGAAAAAGGAAACAAGAAAACTGATGACGAGGCACAGAGCCCAAGAAAAATGTGTACTTTGCCATTTTTATTCTCCTCGAAAAGTTTCTTCTGTAGGTGCACAAATTGCTTTGTATTATTAAATCAAAGAGGGAATTCTTTGAAGCAGAAAGCAACTTACACATAAATACGAAACAATCTATTGGTGTTTTGAGGTACCTCGAGCAAAGATACCCCCACCCATACCCCCTTGACGAAGTTGGGTCGTTTGCGACTACCGACAAACCTTATGACCAGCGGTATAAAAATGACTAAGGGACTACTGATTGGTGTTAAGCACTATTTTTAATTAGTAAGTAAAAACATGCTTATGAGATGTCGCGTTGGCCTGAGTGTCTGATCCAAAAAAATATTCGCGCAAGGGAAAATTAAATGAAAAAAAATTCATGCACGCCAATTAACCCTAAAAAATATTCATGCTATGGCCTAAAAAAAATCATACAAGGAATTTGATGACAAAAAAAAGAGGGTCTCAATGGGGTTAACCGATAGGCGTAAAACTGCCAAAAATTTAGTCGATAGCCGTAACAATTGAAAAATTTTAACCGTTAGCCGTAAATAAGGTAAAAAAAAGTTAACCGTAAAAGAAATTGTTCCCTAGAGTTTGCTACTTTTAAGGAAGGTACTAAACTCACTTATGGTTGCGTTTTTTATTTCGCGGCTAGTGTGGCTCCGTACGCAAGTCAGGTAAAGCGCCTTTTAGGTGAAGACCAAGACCCATTTCCATTTCCGCCGATCTCGGGGAACTAATTTTTTTTCCATAGCGAAAGTGTGGCTTCTTGCTGGGGATTAATATTTGCGATTTTCAGGAAGTCGTGCCCTCGAAACACCAGTGAAACAACACGAAGAGATCTCACTGTTTGTAAAACAAGTTGCCGATAAACAACATTTCCCTGTTTTCTCTGACGCTTCGGTAGACATTGCCATGCCTAGTCCCTGTAAGGCGTCTTCCCACGCAATTTCGGTCAAGGCATTTCGGTGGCGAACTCGCTCGGATCACGTGACCCGATACGTATTAGCCGCGCGAAATAATAAGGCCTACGGACAAGGCAAAACCACTGACAGTGGTTCCGTACAGTTCTTCGCTACCA
>NC_133202.1:6936606-7121606 GCF_958299795.1 Porites lutea | reverse complement strand
GTTGTATAGTTATTACGTACGGCAATCATTCATTTGTTTGTGTCAGTTGGTTATCTAGTTTGTTTCTTCCTCCTCCATTGTTCTAAAATTTCTGTGTTGAGCGGTGAAATAATTATTGTATGTGTCGATCAAATAGTATAGGGCCAAATTGTTTTTTGTGCTGATTGACGAACAATTAAAGTTCTTATCAAAAAAATATGGGGATAGATATAAAAATAAGCGGAAGATGATAAGCAAAGGAAATTATTCAAGGTTAGCTCACTCTTTAGTGCAATATTTCCATATTTAAAACAGTCATGTGCAGATAATTTAAGACCGGAAGATTATTCTTCGTCGGAGTAACACTGTCCAACTCAGATGCCTTTTACAAGCCTAACTGATGATTAATTTTTCAAATATAGATGCATATTTTTCCCATCGCTTTATCAGAGGAGACATTTAAAAGAAGAAAAATAAAAAACCTTTTAACTTTGGTATCATACAATTGAGTATTTCTTTAAGAACCGGATATTTGACCTAAGTCCTGTTTAGACCACTGGTGCAAACATTCAGAGGACCTTCAGATCTTTTCATGTGGTAGAGGCACACAAAGACTTTTTTCTGTAGAATATCTGTTCAAAGGAACTCCGTATTGTCTGAAGATTACTATAGCTCGAGAAAGGTTTAAAATTCTTAGATGAGTGTTCCATTGTTTGTCTCAGTTTTTGGAATTCAGTCTGTTATTATGTTTCTACGATTAACTGAATTTGGGTTTTTACCTTTCTTTTCCCAGGTTTAGTCATCATTCGTAAACTTGAAGGACTACTGGAATTTTCGGCCTCCTAAAACAATAACGGAAAGAGGTATCGGAAAAAGTTGAGCTTAGAACGCGCATTTTCAGAGCTATAAGAGCACTCTTACTAACTGAAGTATTTGGAAAGAATTTTTACATATCTAAAGCTCGTTAAAACGAGAACATTTTGCAAGTCCCTTAGCCCATTCAGTGTTATATCTAGGTTCCACTGTATATTGCCATATAAGCTGCTGTCGAGCTCACCACTATAGACGTCAGACCTGACGTCCTTCGTTAAGTTGTAAGGTTTTATAAATTTGGCGGAAGAACTTGTTGCGATCCGTATTGGAGTTACAAGACAAAAAACATTGAAGACTTGAGTTTTAAAATAAATGGTGGCAAATTCATTTGACACAAGCTACGTCACATAAAAAAATATTTATGGAGCTAACGTGACATTAAGTTCGGTTGACTTTGAAATTGGTAGAAAATAACTGACAATGCAATCGACTTTTCCGTTCTCACTATGGATAATTGATTGTCTTAAAAGGGTTACCTGTCTGGTCAGTCATTTTTATACTCCGGTGAACAAGCGCCGGCGTCAGTTAGTTAATTATTCAGCTGAAAACTATATATCAAACATTAATATTATCGCCCTCAGTTTTTAGTGAACTGATTGTAATGTCCCCTCACACGCCTTTGATATTTTCTTCCATAGGAGAAAGCAAGGCTTTGCGCTTCAACTTTTCTGACACCAACTGAAAAAACTTCTAGTTAAGGTGAGCATTTTTGCATAATTTTATCAGACAATTACAGATCAAATAATGTTTTAACGGAGCTTTAATTATGTAAAATACAATTTAAAGAAACAGTTCCTCTTCCTTTAGTGCTCGAATGATAGACCGCGCGGCGATATAATCATTGCGAGTGTCGATCAAGTAGGGTACATTTAATGTGGGCTGATTGAAAGAGGAAGTTCAATTTAACAACTGAAAGTTTAATTCAGAACCTTTTTTTTAAGGCGGTACGTATATTAAGCGGAAAAATGATAAGCAAAGGCAATTATTTAAGTATTTTATCTTAAGTGCAATATTTCCCAAAACAGGTGTTCAGATAATTTAAGACCGTATTAATCGAGCAGGACGTTATTCTTCGGCGCGGAGTAACATCTAACGCAGAAGCCTTTTATAAACCTAACTGATATTTTGCAAACTCGTTTTCCGCTTCGTCAGTGGAGGCATCCAGCAAAGAATTTTGTGAAAGGTTAGTTACAGACAAGAAGAAAAGAAAATGCAACTCTATCATAGAGTTGAGCATTTATTTAAGAACCGCATATTTTTAAACCCAAGTCCTACTTAGACCACTGTTTAGGACGATTCATAGGACTTTTTGACCTTTTCAAACATGTGGTAGGGACCGGCGCAACGGTTGAATTTTTTCTGTAAAAAAGCTATTCGAAGAGGCACAGAATTGTCTGGAAATTTCTATAGCTCGAGAAAAAAAATTTTCATTCGTCCCAGTTTTTTTAAGCTTTAAGTCCATTATCTAATTTTTCTACGATTTTCTGAAGTTGTTTCACCTTTCACTTCCCAGGTTTGATTATCATTCGTAAAAAGGACAACTAAAAAAATTTTTGGCTTTGGAAACAGTAACGGAAAGAGGTATTGGAAAATGTTGAGTTTTCAGTAAACGTACTATTCAAAAGCATCAAAGATTTTTGGGAGAGTAATAAGGAGTATTAAATCCGCATAGACTAAAGGAGCTCTAGAATTACAAAACAGTTAAAAATTTTACAGGGCTTTTTAGAAAGCATTTGCAAAGCTTTAAAAAAAATCTATAGAGATATCCTAAAATGATTATAAGAGGATTTTTGAGAAGGCCGGCTTTGTGTATGGTGAGTTGTTTCAAGCAGCACCATGTTTCTCTCGCTCCTCACAATGCCTACACATAAATGCTCCCAATGTTTAAATACAGGGATTAGCCGAGCTGAAAGCGACTTAGGCTCTCTTCATATTTTCATATGAGAAATTTCAGTTCCGTTAACCGAGTGAAATTGTTTACGTATAAAGTTATGAATATATGAAAATCATATATGAGAACTGAGGGGTGAAGAATTATGGAGGAAGATCATCGCAGTTATAGACGCAACTTTTGCAGCTGGGAAAAGAAAGCCTTTTGCAGTTGCGTCTATAACTGCGATGATCTTAGTTCTTTCATATAATTGTTTATGTATAGTTTGCATCAACGTAGAAAAACTATGACTGATATTTTTTTAGTAGTAGCTCTGAAAGTTCCTTGACCATTCGCTGTTCAAAATCAAGAGTTCCCTTTTTATGATAACCTTTATACCTTACAAAAAAGGAAAACACGTCCATTCAACTTCCCTTGTTTCAGCAGAGACGCATGCGGAATAAAAACTAAACCGTTCGTCCCAACAACCGATACTGTCGATCAGCGTCCTAATGTATCTCCATACGTGAACTTTGCGGAACTAACATCAACCTTCTTTGTCCACGTTCTTTATTGAAATATTTTTCAAATTCTTCTGAAAGGTAGACGAGCAACAGAGAGGAAAAGGGAATTAAAAGTGTGAAGCGAAAAAAATAACAAGCCATAAATTAAATATCATCCGAGTGCATCACCTGGCTCGCTGTATTCCTTACTATGTCTGTTGCTATAGTAACAGTGAACCTTCTATCAATCATTCTTTTTATAAAAAACCGTAGTCTTCGCACTCGTGCCATGTACCTAGTTATAAACCTGACCATAGTTGATATGTTTGTCGGAGGATTTTCCCACTTTTCTCTATTTGTAACCTTACTCTCAGTCATGCGACATTGTGCAATTTCCGCACTTAACCCTGGAACTGACATTAACAACTGTCTTTCTTTTCGTCTGGTTTCGTCTGACCTCTCTTACAAATATTGCAGTAATTTCATTAGATCAGATGCATGCAACAATTCCTCCCTATACAGCCCTTAGGCATCGCCTCATTAAAAAGTGAGTATACGGGGTAACAACTGCTGCTCTTGTTCGGGTTTTACCTGCAATGTTTATTATACTAATCATCCTCAAGAATCGAATGTTTAACCAAAGTCCTATATTTAGCACATCTAGTGGACCTTCAGTCTTGTCATGTGGTAGCCCATGCAGGGCACCCAACGACTGGTTTCTGTGAAATAGCTGTTCGAAGAAGCACATATTATCTAGAGATTTCTATAGCTCGAAAAAAGTTAAAAATTCATAGATGAACTTTATCATTCATCTCAGTTTTTCGAAGTTTTCAGTCTATTAACTTCTCTGATTGAAGTTGGGAATGGGATTTTCACTTTTCACTTGTGTTCCCATATTTAGGGGTGACGAATGGTCTTTGCGAGCATTTGCGAGCATGGGCGCACTACAACTCGCGAGCAGCGAGCACTTCTTATATAGGAACAATATCCTCGTGTCAGAACTATGGTGGCCTACAACTGTCACGGCAAAACCAAAAACCTCATGGCAAAAACAAAAACATCACGGCGAAACCAAAAACCTCACGGCAAAAACAAAATACCTCACCGCAAAACCAAAAACCTCACGGCAAAAACAAAATACCTCACGGCAAAAACAAAAACTTCACGGCAAAACCAAATACTTCACAGCAAAAACAAAATAGCTTTGGTTTTGCCGTGGGTATTTGCTTTTGCCGTGAGGTATTTGGTTTTTGCTGTGAAGTATTTGGTTTTGCCGTGAGGTCTTTGGTTTTGCCGTGAGGGTTTTGGTTTTGTCGTGAGGTATTTTATTTTTGCCGTGAGGTTTTTGGTTTTGCCGTGAGGTTTTCGGTTTTGCCGTGAAGTATTTTGTTTTTTTCATGAGGTTTTTGGTTTTGCCGTGACAGTTGTGGGCCACCGTACCAGAACAGCCTCTTCTGGAAGAATCCTAAAGCTTCCAAACAGTTTTTATCGAAAACACGGCCTAATTAAAGCGCAGTGAGTAGAGCGGTAGAGAAACTCAGAAGAACTCAAGGTAACAATATCTTCTCTTTGTAATCATATATAGCTAGATTAGCTAATTTATTATTTATCGTTGTCATTTATCGCGTACATTTCCACTGAACTTGACAGCCATATTTATAGGAATTAAGCACCATACAGAATTACATTTACTTTAACCCAAAGAAGGATTTACAAAATTTCGAGCAATACTGACAAGAAAGCGAGCATGCGAGCAACTGCAAAAATTTGGGGAGCACGAGCAAGCGAGCACTCGTTTAAATTTTGCGAGCAAATCGAGCAAAGGTAAAATTTTGCGAGCAGTTAAAAATTTTCATGGACCATTCATCACCCCTATATTTGGTCATCCTCTTCGCAAAAATGGACTACAGTACTCATAATAAATTTTGGGCGTTAAAATCAGTAACGGAGAGATGTACATGGGAAAATGTTGAGTTTTCTGTATATTTAATAGCATCAAAGATTTTCGAAAAAGTAAAGCGCTAACTGATAAATTCGCATCGGCTGAAGAAGCCCAAGGATGACCAAACAGATACAAATTTTGTAGAGTTTCCTAGAACGCATTTGTAGAGCTGCTTTTTAAAACAACAATCTTAAAGATATCCTTAAATTTTTTGAGTAAATTTTGGAGGGAGGCGGGGTGGGATATGGTGGGCGGGTTGTAGAGCGATGTTTCTCTCCTCCGCACTATAATATATACTTACCTTAAAATACTTGCAATGGAAAATGTTAAAATATAAGGATTGTCCGAGCTAAGCCGCGACTTAAGGCCCTCTTCAGTCAGATTTTCATGAGAAATTTCAGCTCCTTTAACCGAGTGAAATTGTTCACGAAGAGTATGCATGACACATTTAAATTTTTTTCCGGTCTCACTATGAACATTTGATTGTCATAGAAGGGTAAACTGAAATGATAGTCACATTTTCATTTTGGTGATCAGTTACTCCCTATATGCCAAACAGACCTTCAATATTTTTAAACAGCGAAATAAAAATGTTAAAAAAGTATTAATGTACTAGATTCAAATACAATTTTACCCACAGTTAGATTGTTAGTTAATTAGTTAGTTAGTAGTACCCTTTGCATTTTACCACGAACATTTTTTGCTCCTGATGTAATAACATATTGTTTAGCTGTATATATCTAGCCGGAGTTTTGAAAACGTTATCGTCAAATGGACCTTTTCCGTCCAACAACGGCCAAAACTATATCCAAAGTAGCTCATTATAAAAACTAAGAGTGCAACCATTGCTTTTTTTCTTCCCCTCCTTTCCTGATCTCCTCCGTCGCTCTTTCTTTTTCTCCTTTCCTTTTCCTTCGTTACTGTGATTTTGGAGCCGTTCTCGAGCTAAGAAACCTGCCTTTTGACGCCTTTTCAGTCAAATGACTGCAAATTTCGTTCGGATGGTTTTCCAAAAAATCGGTTAGATATACTATAATATATTTTATCAGCAGATGTAAAGCCATTTTCTTTGGAAATGCTGTAAATAAACCACCACTATTATTATAATAATTATTATTATTATTACACTCAGGTGAACGAGCGCTGACGTTACTTAGGTTTTAAAAATATTCAGCTGAAACGAAATTTAAAGCCCTCAGCTTTTAGTCAACCAATTTATCCTAATCTCCCCTCAAACGTCACTGATATTTTTTCCACAGGTGAAAACAAGGGTTTTTACTCCAGCTTTTGTGAGGGCAGTTTAAAAAACTGTAAGTTAAAGGTGAGCTTCCTAATTCGTGGAATTATTATTCATGTATCTTCATTACTGATCTTTGAAAAACAGTTGTCAACCTTGTTTGTTCACCTCCTACTTTTCTTTTCTAAGTAATCAAACTTTATTCAATTCAAATTCTTTCTAAAGGTAGACGAACAACAGAAGAGAACGGGTAAAAGTGTGAAGCGAAAAGAAGAAAAAGAAAACAAGTCATGCAATTTTCTTCATCCGAGTGCATCACCTGGTTTGCTGTATTCCTTACCGTGTCTGTTGCTATAGTAACAATGAACCTTCTATCAATCATTCTTTTTATAAAAAACCGCAGTCTTCGCACTCGTGCCATGTACCTAGTTATAAACCTGACGATAGCTGATATGTTTGTCGGAGGATTTTCTCACTTTGCTCTATTTCGACTCCACTCATACTTATGCGACTTTGTGAAAATGACCTTAAGCCAGGAACTACATATGATACTTAGTTTTCTCTTCCTCTGGTTTCCTCTGATCTCTTTAACAAACATTGCAGTGATTTCATTAGATCGGATGCATGCAACAATTCGTCCCTTCAGGCATCGCCTCATCAAAAAGTGGGTATACGGGGTAACAATTGCTGGTGTCTGGGTTTTAGGTGCAATGTTGACTGCAGCCGGGTTAACAAATATACTACGATTTGAAAAATGGTATAAATATAGTTATTATGTATGGCAATCATACTGTTGTTTGTGTCTATTTGTTATCTGTGTTTCTTACTCTTCCATTGCTGTTAAGTTTTTGTGTGGAGCGCATTCCCAGCACCATGGTGCAGCCAACAGACAAGGGAAACTGACCGTGACATTATTCATAATGACAATCGTATCCTTACTGACGTGGCTACCATACGCGGTTTTTACTTTTCTTCAATCTAGTATCGAAAAATTCCTTTCTTCCCAGGAATTAGTACGCTTGGAGTTTTCTTTAACCATTCTATATTTTCTGAACTCGCTTGTTAATCCCATCGTTTACACAATCAGAATTCCAGAGTTCAGGAAAGCTCTCCTGCGGTTATTTAAATGTCAACGAAGACAAAATGCCCGTGATATTCCTCTTCATGCACTTTAATGTACTTTGTTTAACACTTGGAAGCCAACTAATGATATTTCGTCATCTTCATAAAAAAAAAAAAAAAATAAATAAAAACACTAGTTGATTGTATACTATTATTGCGGCCTTTAAAGTTCGATAAAAAGGTTGTAAATAAATGTTGTGGTGCAATTTTTTCTTTGGTTCAAATGCTTTTTTCCTTTGTTTTAAACTCTGATTCTCAATCGTACATAACCATACCGCAACACAAAGGAAAACAAAATCTAAACCATTGATGAGTTGAACCACAGCATTTCGTCAAATACTAAATATAGAGCCGGTTAGTAGTCTCGTTTATCTTTTCGTTACGTTTAGTATGCTTGCAAAATGAAAATTTCCTTGTTTAGAGTTAGTCATTATGATTGTGGTTGTAAAACATGAAATATATCCATTATGTACATTAAACGCAGAAGTTGTTTAGTTCTTAATTTGTTAGTTCACAACGCGATCTACTTTAATTTCATAGGTGACGCATTACTCCTTAATTTTGGGGCGAAATTTCAGCGATTATACTACTACATGAGAAATTTCTGCAATTTGATTGGCTTAGAGCAGTAGAACCTGACAAACCTGATGTGAAAATTACAACCTTTTGCAGGTAGTAGTATAAACAAATAATAGCATGATTTGTACGTGATATTTGGCATAAATATCACTCGTGATATTTCAAAATTGTCTCAAATTTCACTCGCCTAACGGCTCGTGAAATTACGTATAACAATTTTGAAATATCACTCGTAGTATTTATGCCAAATATTACTACTAATCATGCTTTTACCTATACTAATTTGTAATTTTACATGTGAAATTACAAAATTGCCATGGCAACCTTCCGTACGTCTCAGTGTCAAGGTGGCGACGAAGTTTTAAAATGTCATGAATGAAGACGCCAGGGCATAAAAAGACGCTTTAGAAAACCTGAACACAAGAAAGAGCACATCAAGAAGGATTCTAACAGGTATTTTGTCGAAAAATTCTGAACTTAAGCCAAATTTAAGCTCTTAACGTTCGAGAGAGTGGAGTTCTCGATAGATACGATTGAGGATAAACATGTCAAAAATCCAAGATTGCTAACGTAATTCGTCACCCATGATATTAATAGGTAATCAAATGGTATACTCGTAAAATTAGGGAATTAATTTCACTTGCGATTTGTCCAAATCCTAATAATTTCCCTCGGATAAAGGCTCGTGAAATTATAAGGATTTGGACAAAACACGCGTGAAATTATTCCCTAATTTCACTCGTCACCATTTGATTACACATACTAATAATGCGACTTGTTTTGAAGGTAAAATACCTCTGTTAGTAAAATCATCATTTTAAAGGACTTCAATAAAGTTGCTATTTATATAAAGAGGATTTCTTTACGTTCTTATCTGTGTCTGGAATATCACAAGGAATGGGCCGGAAAAACGCTGAAATGGGAAAAGCACACTTCAGTGTCCTAAAGATGGGAAAAGTCAGAAGATTGTTAAAAGTGTCTTTTCTTTTCACGCCAATTTTAGGAGAGGATTATGAGAATGTTGTTTTTCGTCGTTGTGTGGTTAAGGACATTTGTGTACAGCTTGCCAGATACATTCACGCCTCTTTCTGCCACTATTTTTGAACATTTCCGGGTCTTTTTTTGAGAGATAATATATAGCCAAATCTGGGAAGGGAAGTCAATTGAAAAACTTTGAAAATCATAGATGAATGAAGAGTCATCAAAACTATTTAGCCTTTCTCGAGAAACAGAAATTTATAAACAAGAGTTTTGCTTCTTCAAACATATATTTTACATCAGAAAACTTTCCCCTGATAAATGAGGATGGAGACATATCAAATAGTCTGGACTGAATATTGTCATCACTGGAAACTAAATCCAGTAAATCCATCTTGTCAGTTCGTGTCCTTAAACTGCGCCATGAATTCTTGGTGAAAGGTTCTTAGTCGCTCAAACATTGGAGCGAACGTCTCTTCAGAAGGAAGAATAGTGATCCTACCAAGAAAGATTAAAACATGAAACCGTTTAAAGTTATTTCCTTCATATGGATAGTGGGTCTGAAAAATCAAAACGTTTTGGATTATTTTAACCCATAATGTGGTGATAAAACTTGGTCCAATTTCATCAGACTTTTACACGCTGACAGAACGTCGCTTTTACAGACAAGTCGGTTTTAGGACGCATTTAATTTCCTATGTAAGTTTAAGCTCTGGTCCATACCGTATAATCCCGGTTGTAAGCCCTTCTATTTGTACATACCAACTTTATCTCAGTTGCAGGCCCTCCACTAAGACCCCATCAACCCCGGCTATGAGCCGATCTGAGTATACCCTTATTGCGTTTGTCAGAACGTATCCTAATTTGGTGTTCCTGTGGTAAAAGGGCAGAATTTTTCGGGGTTGGGGGGAAAGAGGGGTCTCTTCAACTTTAAAGGTGCAGTCAATCTAATCAATCTAAATATAGTAGACAAGCCTGTGAAAACCTTATGACACAAGGGCGAAATGATATCACACAGAGGTTTTTGAAATCATCAAAATTCCGACCTGAAGTTGATGGCCCTTGTTAATTCAAATCTCACCTGTAGTAAAAGTTGTTACCGCTGCCTTTCATATCAAAAACGTGGTCAGGAATCATGTAAATTCCAGTTTCCTCCAGCGCCTGCCAACAGTAAAACTCGTCTGGTGGCATTTCCTTGGCCTAAATAACAATGACAATTATACAAACAACTTAGTAAACTCAAAAAAAAAAAACACATTACTTTTGTCCACCCCAAAATCCTTTTACTTCGCTCACCAAACAGACCACATACATACTTTCTTTGTGACGGGAATATCTGTATTTCAAAGAATCGCTCGATGAAGCCTTCACTGGGAGCTGTTACTAGATCGATACGACATATGGAATTTAGGAATGCAATTTGGAAAGTTGAGAAAGTGAAATTTTAATTTTCCCGGGACATTATCAGCAGCCTGAATAATATGGGAGCCTATAGCGTCCCTTTCACTTTTTCTAATCGAAGAACGCCTTTTGTGAAAACTGACACGGAGGGAAACGGGTTGACATTCTTCTAATATAAAGTGCATCAACGAGAATCTTGGCTTCTTGATCGCACGTTGTGGATTCCGGATTTTATGTTGTAGATCCGGGATGGCGGGTACTGGATTCAATATTCCTTGTCCATGAAACGTGGATTCCAGATTCCAATCGTTAGCGAGATTTCGGGCTTCATATATAGAGCAGGCCCCAGCTGTTCAAAAGCTGGATAACGCAATCCACTGGATAAATCCCTATCCAGTGGATAGTGCAATTGGTTTCGCTCATACTTATCCATCGGATAGTGATTTATTCGGTGGATAGCGCTGCCCATCTTTTGAACAACCGGGTCTGAATTCCGAATTTCAAACCCCAGAATTGATTCCGGATCAGTCTACAAGAAAAAAATTCCCGGGTTCCGGATTATGGATTACCGTACACCTAGGATATCCATCACTGACAGTATTCTAATCCGGATTACCGTACACCTACCGGATTCCACACGTAAAAAATTCCCGGATTCCGGAATTCGGATTACCGTACACCTAGGATATCCATTACTGACAGTATTCTCCAGTGCAGCACCAGAAATCAGGACCGGAAACAAGACATGATACCTTGGCTGCCTCGATAGCTTTCTTTGGAAGTGTTATCCTCGGAAACGCATACATTGCACCTACCACCTCGTTACACTTAACATTTTCCATTGAGTTAAGAACCTCCCGATCCGTTGTCATCTTTGCTTTATTCCTGTAAGAATCCTTGATGCATGTTACTTCCTGTAAAACAGATAAGTATAGGTAATAGCATGATTTGTAGTGATATTTGGCATAAATACCATGAGTGATATTTCGAAATTGTTATACGTAATTTCACGAGCCGTTAGGCGAGTGAAATTTGAGACAATTTTGAAATATCACGAGAGGTATTTATGCCAAATATCACGTACAAATCATGCTATTATTTGTTTATACTACTACCTGCAAAAGGTTTGTAATTTTCACATGTAGGTATTTCAAATTAAGCTGAAATACCACTGCTCTAAGCCAATCAAATTGCAGTAATTTTTCATGTAGCAGTATAAAACACAAAATAATGCACTAGGCAAGATATGGGAATACGGGAGGTAATCATCTCTATAGAATTTCCCTAGTGCGTCGCAATTAAAGATCATTTTCTATACATTTATAAGAAGATTGTTGAATGTTCCAGGAGAAAATAGACATTTTTGTTTACTCCCCGACCTAATCCCTTAGCGACTTCAGTACTTGGCAAACTTTACTTGCGTAAGACTCGAATCGTTTTGTTTGGGCAAAACAATCAATGGAAACCTATCCTGCGTGCCACGGTTTCCGGTTTTTCAAATTTTTATCGCCACTAGTGGCTTCGGCCGGCGGGCCGAAGGATCCCGCCACCCGCGAGAAAAACCTCTGGTACCCAGGGTAAGAGGAACAAGCTTTATTTTTTAGATCTACCGTCCCAAGGCAGGCAGGCAGGCATTAGAGGCGTCACCTGACTAAGTATTGTATTATTCACTGCTTTTATCTGTATCGTGAAAAGCTACGGTTCAAATTGTTACATTTTCGTTAAAACCTGGAACGAATTACAGCTTGAGCACTAGAGACAAGCTGAAAAAAAGAATAATACAACGCTATTAATTTTGTCATTCACAGCTAAGTACTAAGTTCTCAAGTTCCATAGCGAATAATGACTCGTTATTGCCATTATCAACCATATAAACTAGTCAGCCGTGACAGAGCCCCCTTTAAAAAATTACACGAGCGATAAAGACTGGCACTGATTATGATCACGCGAGGCGCTTGAGTTTCTCTGCGTTAAGTTACAGTTAGGAGCATACCTTTGAAAACTTTTCATATGATTCATCGCCAGGCTTGGGAGGGCTGCAAGTGAGTCCCATGATTACCTTGGGTTAGAAATCAAGCGTAATGAATACAGACTGAGTACCTTACAATAAAGCACAAACAGCTTCCTCTGCAAGCGCTTCGAGACTCGCGCGACACAAGGCGAACGACTGGAAATAAGACAAGCGCGAAGCTTTATGGAAGGAGTAAGAAAGGAGAGCAAAGCCATCTTTCACTATCCCGCCATTCTTTGCGCGTGGTGTGAGAGACGCCTAAGTACGATGAACTTACATCTGAACTATTGCAATTTTTTGCTTAACTGCCTAATACCCTGACCACCATAGAACAAAAGAAAACAACAAGAGGAACAAACAACACAAAGCCAATATAACGAAAAGAGAAACACAAGCAGCCAGGCTTGTCTAGGACTTGGGGGATGTTAATAATTCATCGTAGAAGCACAAAGATACTTTTGCTCTAACGGAAGGTATTAACTGAAGTCTTTCCAGGAATTCAAACTGGAAATTGTGGACTAGTGTTTCAGGCAGCCCTTTCATTAGGGACCTCTGTCCCATTTCACTACATGACATACATTATTCGTACCTGTCCTATTGTGGAAGGGCAACTTCTTGCACTCAGGTAAGTTTTAACTCGAGACCTGAGTTGATCATTGAATCCTACGAGCTCTATATACCCACCTCTGAGCCCACATCTGCAAGGAACAGCAATGAAGAAAGTCCAGTAGCCGCGGTAGATGAAATATTGACCCATTACAGCTTGTCATTGGCATGGTACGAAACCGCCATGATGGAGAGCAAGGTTGTTTACCGTTTACAAAAATACAGTTGGAAAGAACACCTGACGACTGTTCAAGAAATTCAGTGGAAAATTTCGAGGAGCAACGGAATGTCTGAAAAGGTTTTTCTGTTTTTCCGGTCGTGTTTCTTTTCTTCAAAACCACCTTTGATACCAGTTTAAGGTTCTCCCCGCCGTTTCTCGGTAAATGAAACTGATTTGTACGCAAATGGTAAACGCGATTCTGGGACGAAATTTACTACCACTGAATTTTGCTTACCATTTGCTTACCATTTCATTCGTAATGAAATGTTGAAAGCCAGCGTACAATTCTTGAAAACCGCACTCCAAAAATTATTTAACCTTATACTCCAAAGTGGTTTTTACCCTAGCTCTTGGTGCGAAGGAATAATAACCCCTATTTATAAATCTGGAAACAAGCAAGACCCGGGAAATTATAGAGGTATATGTATAAATAGTTGTCTCGGAAAGCTTTTCACCTCAGTACTTAATACCAGACTGAAAAATTTTGTAATCGATCAAGACATATTGCATGAAGCTCAAATAGGTTTTTTACCGAATCATCGTACAACTGATCACATATTTACCTTAAGAACACTAATCGATAAATACGTCAATCAAACTACAAAAGGAAAATTATATACCTGCTTTATTGACTTCAAAAAGGCTTTTGATTCGGTTTGGCATGATGGCTTATTCTATAAACTCCTTCGGTACAACATTGGGGGAAAATTTTATGATTTAATAAAGCACCTTTATTCAAAAACTAAATGCTCCATAAAGTTTTCCGATTGTCAACGAACGGAATTCTTTAACTATTGCAAAGGGGTTAGACAAGGTTGTATCCTTTCTCCTATGCTTTTCAACCTATATCTAAATGAAATCCCTTTTTTACTTGACCGACAAGACACAGACCCTATTATTTTACCAAATGGAACTCATCTGAACTGTTTATTTTATGCAGATGATCTTGTTCTAATTTCCCATTCAGCCGAAGGACTTCAAAAAGCGCTTTCTGTGCTCGCTGAATATTGTAACAAATGGTTGCTATCTGTTAATTCAAAGAAAACTAAAGTTCTGATTTTTCAAAAGAAATGTAGAAAATCAGTCCTTAACAAATATTGTTTTAAGATAAACAATGACAAAATAGAAATTGTTAACAATTATACATACCTCGGTATCAATTTAGCTACAAATGGGAACTTCAATGTGTGTAAAATAAACTTAAAAGAAAAAACACGACGATCGTTTTTTGCGATACGACGCTACCTTGATTTCTTGAAACTACCAATTGACATAACCAATAAACTCATCAATTCGCTTTTCCTCCCCATTCTTTTATATGGATCTGAAATCTGGGGCATATATACTAAAGATGATTTTAACGCCTGGGAAAAAGACATAATTGAAAAAACGCATATATATTTTTGCAAACAGTCCTTAGGCGTAAATAAACAATGTCCAAACGTCGCTGCTAGAAATGAACTAGGTAGATTACCGCTGAAATTAACTATAGATACCTCAATTATTAAATTTTGGATTCATTTACAAAATATGCCAGATAAAAACATAGCAAAACATTGTCTACAACTCTCCCAGGAAATGGCCGATAACAACCAGCCAGGTTTGATGCAGAAAATAAAAACTATATGTAGCAAGTACAACGCAACCGCCATAACATTGAATGAAAACAACGAAAAAGTCTTCACCTCTTACATCAAGCAAAACATCAATAATGCTCTAACTGAGCATCAACTTACCCTCCTTAAAACAAATAGAAAATTGAATTTTTATACTACCTTTAAGAACGATAATAAAAAAGCAGAATTCTTAAATATGATTAAAAATCCACTTCACAAAACCTCACTCAATAAATTTCGACTAGGAAATCATCGATTACATATTGAAACAGGCAGACACACAGTACCTAAAACTCCCGAAAATTTAAGAATATGTTATCTATGTCAGACGAATGAAGTTGAAAATGAACTTCATTTTCTATTCTTCTGCAAACTTTATGACAATTTACGTTTAAAATTCTTCAGTGAAATATCTGATAGATATACACTTTTCAAGGACTTAGATGTGACTTCAAAACTTTTATTTCTCTTTAATAGTATAGATCCCTCTGTTTGTAGATCAATTGCTGCTTTTGTTTTTGAATGTATGCGTTACAGACATGATATGTTATTTCAGAAAAGAATATAATCTTTTTATTTTGCCATATATTTATAAATGATATATTTGTACTTTATTCATAAGTATTAGATAGGTAATGCCATGTATAGATATGGAAATACCTTAATAAATTGTTATTGTTATTGTTGCATGCTCAAACCGCCAACCGAATGGTTTGTCCATAAAAATGGCAAACAGCCCAAGACACGCATTGGGAGAAGACAAACATAGGAAATTACAACTTTAATGAAGTGAGCTGTTTGTTTGTCTTGTCCCAGAGCGCCCCTCCCTAACTCCCCAGCATAGCGGTTTTGTACCACGTGAATAGCTAGCTGCAAAAGCCCTATTGTGAGAAAATACAAAAGGTTTGTTTGCATTCATGATCAGTTGGCTATATTTGCTGCTGAGGCTGAGCACTTGAATTTCCCGATTTCCGGGAAATGAATTGTCAAGTGGGGAAAAGTGGCGAAGTTTTGCTTTTAAATTGTTTCCCAAGACCCACCCAGAAAGAGTACAAATGCGAAGAATTTTGCTTACAAACAAGGCTTGGTGGTGAAATTTGCTCATCTCAAGCGTATGATCGCGCATAAGGACCTTTGCCAAAAAAGAGGAAATGTCAAGCCAAAGACAAAATAATGTTTTTAATGAACATGCAAAATACCTCGTGGCAAAGTGAACATTTAATAGCGATGAAGGAAATACAAAATACTTGATGAGGGCCGGACTGCTGGGGAAAGGAGGGCTTCGACTCTCATCAGTAATTCAGAGAAAAGTCTTTCCGGGACTTTGACAAGTGACCCCTTAACCCTTTAACTTCCCGCAGAATGAATGATGGAGTCGAGTAAGGAATTCAAGTTTTAACTAACTTTAGATTCTGTGGACGAAATCCTTTGGCTTTTGGTGTGATCATTCAAATGAAACCTCGTTGTTTATACTTTCATGTGGTACTAATTGTTTCTAAGCACTTTAAAAAAGGAAATTTGTAATTTGTAATTGGGAGTGCAAGGGTTATTAATGGTTTGTCTGTGGTTATGTATGTACAATCAAATAAGCCCGGCAAACAGAGCCCAAGAGTACAAAACTGGAACTAAATCATTTTCGTCTACTACCCGAAGGTGGCTGGAAAAACAAACAAACAAACAAGAGGAAAAACACACACGCACAACTTACTCGCCTGTGTACCCTTTGGCACTGAAATGAAGAGAGATCAATTGAAATCCTCTATACTCGTCTCCCAGGTCCCTGAGGACTTTTTTGCACGAGTGAAACTGGGCTCCCTCCGCGTACACGTTCTCTTGGTAGACTTCATCGGCGAATAAAACTAACTTCTCACGAGCACAAAACTTGATTACTTCTTGAATGTCTTCATACGTCAACACCTGACCTATATATAAACAAGACGCAAACGTGACTAAAGTTAATGGATAAACGAAGGACAGAACAAATTTACATTTTATAGTTAAACTCTGATATTACGAACACCTCGGTTTAACGTAGAATCTCAATATAACGGACACCCTAGTTTAACGACTGCCTAGATAATGAACATCCCGGTATAAGGAGGAATTTATCAAAAAAAGGAGAAAAAAAAAAAACACCCCGGCAAAAAGAACGCCTATATAGCTAACACCTTGGTATAACGAATACCCTTTTATAAGGGACACCCCGTGAAAAGAAAGCTCGAACACACTAACCTGATTGTGTGCTAATAAAAACAATGTCGGGAATAAATATAGATATTTTATTATCATTGCCATCATCATCATCATCATCATCATCATCATCATCATCATCATCATTAATATTATGGCAGGTAATTACAAATAGATAAACATTTAATGTACCTGTTGGATTGCCTGGATTTATCAGCACAAGAGCTCTTGGTAAACAGTGCGGTCTTGCCCCATCCAGCTTTTTCTTTAGTTCAGACATATTCAAACCCCAGTTGTTGTCTTCGTCAAGAAGGTAAAATATCTTTAGGATAAAAAATAAACAAAAAATTGTGTAGAACGTAATTTTCTCCTGGGGTCTCTGAGGAAGAATGCCGGAGTTTGAAGTAATAAATTCTTGCTGCAACAAAACTGGAACCAAGTTCTTAGATTTATTCCGGTTGACCGATAGTTTCGGCAACTCTTAAGGCTGGTCCAGTTTTCACTAATCGTAATTAGAAGTCTAAAGCGTTATGATCTAGTGAAAAAGAAGTCCGATCCCGCTTACGACCCCGTCGCTTACAAAGTCAGTAGTGAAAACTACAAGGTTGTTACACTTGTAAGGAGAAGCGACAGATGAGTCTTTCACAAAATGCCACAGTGCTTGGGACCGGGTATTGTGATTGATTTATTCGTCTCGTTATTACTATACTGTAAGCGGCGGAGTCGTAAGCGGAGTCGGAAGACAAAAACGTTCCAATTCTTGGGACTCCGATTCCGGCCTTTAAGCTTATGAAACCGTTTACGACTCCGAGTACGACCAGCCGGTCACCGTGGTTAGTGAAAATCAGCCAAACTTGGACGAATTTTGTGCAGCGAAGAAGCTCACTCGCTCGAACACCACAAAGCGTTTTTTGTTTTGTAATATTTTGCTTTTCTAGTAGTGGTTCGCACGCGCCAACGGCTCTTAAAGACGGAAAATCTGCTTGGAAAATACAGGAGTAGACTTTCGGGATGCGAACAATTAATTCAAATTTACAACCATCTTTTAGAGTCTCAAGTCTCTTTCTTCTTAACAGTTACTGATATATGCCTAGTTAGACTGGTCAGCAAGCGTGAAAAGCGAAGTAAAGCCGCGACAGCACGCGCGAAGCGTGTGCGAAAGAGCGCTCCACTCTCCTCGCACTCCTTTCCGCGTTGCCCCTCCCACACAAAACCGCCAGCTAAGTAGACTAAGTAGAGGAAAATGCGTGAACGCAACACGCGTGTCACTTCTCGCGGGAAGTAGTCTGTTACAGGCGTTCAGATAATAGAGCGCGGTCTAAAAATTAATTAACGAGGAAAAAAGTAACGGGAGAGACTAGAGAGGGAGAGTTCCCTCGCTCTCGCCCCACTCTCCCCTCGTATCCTCCGCGTACGACTTCACCCAAACACCGCACTCTACTGTCTGAACGCCTAGAACAGGCTACGCGGAAAGCGACGCCAAGCACACGAATAGGTATTACCTGGTGTGTGTTGTGTTGCAGTAGCCTCGCCTGATACATGCTATATCCAGGGATAGGAATCATTACCCCAGCTCGACCCTTTCCTTCCGTGATTCCTTTTGAAATAATTCCCATCATGACCTGTGTGGCCAAACAAACCATTATTTTTTCAGTTACCACTAGGTTTACTCAGGTGAGTTGGTACTTACTGATATTTGTTTTTCTATCTCAGCTTTGTTCACCGCTTTACACACAACATAAAAAATATTTCCCACTTCATGTCTAATATGAAATTAGTAATGAAGATGATGATATTGAGAATGATGATGGAAAGGACAAGCAACTAATTGTAGCTTAATGTACCAATTCAAAAGCACACATTTAAAAACATTTGTTAGATGTCAATCCAGAAGCAATCACAACTTACATCAATTCCTTCTGCTCCTCCATTTATGAGAGAATATCCTCATAGTCTGCAGGATAACTGTCTCGTTGTGTAATGTAATTAGCCACATCCTGACGCAAAACATTTATACCCTGAGCTGAAGTGTAGCTACCTGTAAAAGTGTAAATGCAAACCATAATTTTGTACTTCCTTCTCTAGAGTTCATATTCAAGATACCATCATGGAAATTTGGAGGTGATCACTGATTATTAAGTGCTTTAGCACTGAACTAAAATATTAATCATAAATATTGCAAAAGAGGAGTTCTTTAGAACTCGTTTAAACATGTCCAGGCATTCCAGATCGAATTGGAATTTGGATGTGTTGGTCTAATTTGAGGAGTGGGAGATTAAACTAGAGTGCTGGAAGAAACGGAGTGAGGAAGAGAACCAACAAGAAACTCAACCCACCTGTGCCAACTAAAGACTATAAGGAAACTGAATAGAAGGAACTAAAAGGAACTCAAAGATGAATTGACCCCTAAATATGACACTATCTGCCATTGAGAGGTGCTAAGAATAGCAGGGTGCAAACTTAGCATTTCAATGTTAGGAAGATCAGTCAGCTCTGTCCGGGGTATGTGTCATCTGAGGAAAGCTTATCCGAAATTTACAGATAGGTGGGGCAAGGGGAATTCTCAAATTTTGGCCCTCCCGGTTTTAAACATGAAAAGGTGTGGCTGTAGGAAGGAGATTTTCTGGAAAATCCCAGTCAGAGTTATTGATGCTGAGAAATGAGATCCTGTTAGAATTATTATGATATAATAAATTGACATCATGCAGGCACTCAAACTGAAAGGAACTGCCGCACTGATCAGACTGCATCTGTTTCAATATTATTAACCCACATTTAAGGTTCACTCAAATAATGGCAAACTTATTGTTATTATTACTAACTTATTGTATGTCCAATGTGTCATCGAGGATTCTCTTGGCTCTTCTTTTAGCATCCTGAGGGAAGCTTGGATCATCTAAAAGGTCAGGGCACAAAAGAAGAGCCTTAACCTACAAAAAATTACCCACACTGTCTACCCTATGTATAGTTTTGATCAGTAATATTATAATAAATCACTTAAAATTAAGGAAGGGTTTCTGGTTCTGGTTACTGTTTCTGAACACTTTCTCTCTCACTCTAACCATTCTCATACTGACATGCAGTTAATCCCACTAGAGAAAATTCATTCTTCACGGGACTCGTAAGGCCAGAGAGTCGCATTTGATAGATAAGGCCATGACTCTTGAACCTCATGGCCTAAACCGCCGTGACGAATTATTGTAATCCATATCCTTAGTATTTTCCTTTGCAGTTTTTATGTTGTACGTCATTTCCGCCTCTCCCTTTTATTGCGACATTCTCCATCTATATAATATTGTGATTGCTACATAAGTTCAGTAACATCTGTAAACCTGAAGAAGGCTGGTATGGCCAGCCGAAATATTGTTATAAAAAACAATACACGTTGTTTTAAATCAGCTTTGCAGTAGTCTTTAAATTAGACTTCTCGTTCTTGGTTTTTTATATTTTGGCTGATTTGATCTCTTTTCTAGAGATCCAACGTTTACAACTAGCAGGATCTTCGTCCACGGTTTTTGCAGGTAATTTAATCCTTTAGTTTGAAGGAAGAAGGTTTAAATTGTTACAATTCAGTTAAAACCTGAAACACGTTATAACAGTAGCGGCTTATGAGACATCCTTAAAAATAAGAGCACAAAACAGGAAAGGTCTAATTATTCCGATGGGATGCATGCAAATACTGTAATCAAAAAGCTAAAAGAAATACATTTTAGCGCGCAAATAATAGCGGTGCCCTGGCGAGAGGACGCATTTACTCGCCGCCAGTCCTTACGCAGGCCAAAGGATCTGTAGTAAATGGTGTTCTTTCTTTGTACTATCTTGCACTTCTGTTTTCCTTGGTATACTTACACAGTCCAGGAATAAGGGCTTTCTGCTTCCCGGGAGGGTACTCAAGGGAAGTTTGGGTAGATGTGTGCAGCTGATGCCTTAAATCTTTTAGCCTCAAGATCAAGATACAAATTCTCCACTCTGGCCTCCATAAATTTCGTGACTGACGGAAAAATTGGTTGAGAGAACTTGTTGAAAGATCAAAGCATATTTAACAATTAATGAATGAGGCTGAGTATCTTATGAAGAATTATGGAGATCGAGGAGGGTGTTATGGCCTAGGCGGATAACACCCTCCGAGATTTCCATAATTCTTCATATGATACGAAAGCCGAATTCAATAATTGTTTTATCATTCATTCAAAATAATTCCTAGTTTAAAAACATGGCTAAAACATGCTCTATCAACAATCCTTGTTCCAAAAAAATGGGAAATACTTTGCAACGCACCATCCACGGAGAACCTTTGGAAGCTGTTGATCATCACAAATACCTTGGAGTTGAGATATCCCGTGATCTAAATCGCTGGAATTTAATATAGGCAAAGCCAACAGATCTCTTGGCTTTATAAGAAAAAACTTAAGTAAATGTCCAGAAAACGTAAAACAGCAAGCCTATCTTGCATTAGTTCGACCACAGCTTGAATATATGGATGTTGCGCATGGGATCATCACATTCAAAAAACAGATAAAGGACATTGAGAGTACGCAGAGACGAGCGGCACGTTTTGTGAAAAATGAATATGGCACAACTCCTGGAACTATTACGAAAATTTGAATGATTTGAAATTGCGAACACCCGAGAAGTTTCTTAAGGCTTATCATGTGCATGTGGTTCTAATCGTAATCACTGAGCAAAAAAAGGAACAAATATGTAAATCATTATAATTCACAGGTGTTTTCAATACATTAGATTCTCATTATTTTTTTACGAGAACCAAAATAGAATAATGAGTCATCTATATTCACCCATGCGCAAATAACCCCTGAACGATTTTTGAAATTTCTTAACGGCATCGTAGTTTCGAGCTAGCCTCTCCTGAACGATCATGGATCGCTTGTGTTTAACGATACCTGATGAAAGTTACGTCTGCTAAAACTGTTCCTTCTATTGCAAGGTGGTATAACATTAGAACTGTACCAAAAACACAGTGAAGAAATTCAACTCGCGAATCAATATGAAACAGATTTGAAAGAGCTAGTAAGTGTTACAGCTATTGCTATATCTCTTGCCTTTCTCTTGTCTGGACGAATTGCAAAAGAGCTGCGAATTGCACACTATTTAGACTGTGAACTTGTTTCTCAACTGAAACCCTTCAGAGTGTTTTATTTTAATCGGCAGTGGTATATTTTTCCTGTTTTTTTCCCCTCAGGTTTGAGAAGTAACATTCAGTGCATGCATTGTTGAGTGATGAGGAACGTAAAGAAGAGAGTTATCAGCTCATGGTAGAAAAACAGCAAGAGATTTTTAGAGGTAACTATCCAAGTAAAAAGTTACCTTAACCAGGACAATCATAAACTGACAGAAGGATAAATAATGGTTTTAATATATGGTGATGGAAAACGTGTCAGTTTTTTTGTATTATAGGATACCTGAGGTTACCATAACTTAGTTATGTTAGACCCGGTAACGAGTTGAAGTATGATTGATTTTCTCTGGACAATATTTACTCCTGAGCGGTTTTACATTAGGCAATATACTATACTAATTAGTTTTACAAGCATTATCCCGATGAGCAAATAGACTGCTTTATAAAGTTGTTATCACCTATATATTTACTTCAATGTTTTTTTAAAAGTTAAACACATAAGAGCAAAATGGGACATGGGTGTTAGAGAATAAATTAAGAGCAAAAATTATATTGTGACAAGTTCTCTTCTTAGTCTTCAACCATTTGCTAAAATGAAAATCATTTCCTTTTCGTTTACTGACGAGAGTCGTCCAAATTTGTGTTTACCATTGTGTTGTTTGGTTCAGTATCATCCCTTCAAATCAATTCTTTCCTTTTCAAAGTGCATGTCTCGGCCAAATGAAGCATTCAGGCCCGCGGACGGAACTTTTAAATACTTGGATTTTCTTCCAGGGGTTACATGTATTCCCTTCGAATTCCCTTATATATACTGTAAGCCACATAGGCACGTGCCAACCCGAAGGATATGGTTTTTGCGCTTTTTCGGTCTAAAAACGGGTATACACTTTGCTCATTTTGGTTTGGAATTGGGAGTGGTTTTCGAGGGAAAAAAACGCCGTGTAAGCACGTATTTATCGTTTCAATTCCAAATTAAAGAATAAGAAAGAAAAAGAAATATTTGCAAATTCTTTGACATGATTTCTGCCTAGAGGCCAGGACTGAAAAAAGGCGTGGAAAATGACTTTTTTGTCTGAAATAAGACCAGGAACTAAAGAACAGGGCGTTTCACCCCCCAGGAGTAAACCTCCCCCCCCCTCCCCCAAGAGATTTTCTTCAAGTAGTAAATAATGCAAACAACGGTCACGGTTTACATACTAGGGCTACACGGGAAAAACGTGCGGACCGAAAACGAAATAATTTTAAAACGCAAGTGGTCTGTAACAACACCTCCGGTTCCCCTTACCTTAACACCATTTTTCTTTTTCCTTGCAATTCTTACAAAGCTTTACAACCAGTACTTCAATGAATTTACGACTATATATATTTCTCAGTCCAACACATAATACAAAAACAAATTTCCTCTCTTTGAGTTAGATAATACAATAAAGGGTTAGGAATTATGAATTAGCTAAGGAAACACGGCTTGTGTTAGGTACTCACTGATTTCAAAAACCTATTACGATAAAACTTTGACTGCCAGATTAAGAGTATTTCAACAAATCGTATCCCACTTTTCCTTTAAAGAGTTCTTTGTTATGCTTTAACTATTTTTTGGCTTGTTCACTCGTGTAGGCCAACAATCTAATAGAAGTAGAGTCATTAATTTTTGAGTGCGGACCCAACTAAACCGGACGATTTTTAAAACGGTAAGTACTTGTAACAACCCCGATCCCGATATTTTGTTAGTGACTTTATGAGCTGACTACTCAGGATCTTGTCGTTAAAGCCGTTCAGACTACAGACTTGGCAAAATGGCTCAGTTGGTAACTCCTTTTTTCTTCACTTTTTAGGCAGTCATCCAGGCGAACTCAAAATCAGTCAAAATCGCTGAAAATACCTTTTTGGAGGCAAAAAGACATATACATTTAGGTAAGGTAGTACACTATTTATTTAACATTAATTTTTATACATAGTTGGCGATATATTGCCAATGTAAAGAACAAGCAGATTGTGTGGGTAGCCTGTGGTATAAACTGCGAAGGAATCCTCGTCCCAGGATCTACTGGTGCCCCGGCCAATATGGCGGCGTGGGGCTGTTAGTTTGGAGCAGTGCAAACCTAATTTAAGCTTAATAGTACCTACAAAAATTTCAAGAAAGGACTCTGCAACATTGAAACCAAAATACCAAAGAAGTCAATATAATCAGAAGGTCAGGACAGACATAAAGGTATTACATATTTACAGGGACACCCGACGACAATTTCCTCTTAATAGACCTTGTCACGGTTTTCGACGCCATCTTGACGAGTAGGCAAACGCGTGAGAAATTACAATGTTTGTATGAGAATCTAATGTGGAATAATTTCCGTAGAACGGCTGTTCTGAAAAAAAAAAAGATTTGTAAACTAAAGCTTCACTCCTAAGAATTCTCCTGAAAAAATTTGAGGGCGTTATATGCAATAGAAGACCTAGAACCACTTTTTAAAATTTTCTATACATTTGTCTGTAAGAAAGTCCCGGGAAAATTACAGACAAATATATGGAAAATCTAAAGCAAGCCTCGGAAGAAATTTAAGGACAGGTACGCCCTCAAAATTTTTTAGGGCAATCCTTTGCTTTGTAGCTTTAGATTACAATAGATATTTTTTTCAGAACAGCCGTTTTACGGAAATTATTCGACATTAGATTCTCATACAAGTGACTGTAATTTCTCACGCATTTGCCTACTCGAAAAGATGGTGTCGAAAACCGTGACAAGGTCTATTGCATTGAAATTATGAAATAATTCTCATTATGGAGTAGAGATGGCTAGGATGTAAAAGTAGGCGGTGATTTCAGGCTTTCACTGTCGCACCTTCCTGTAGTTCCCCAAAAGGTAGGCGGCTCAAAACTCGAAGTAGCCGGTTTTTTTTATCCGGCTGCTGGCACTTAATGAGAATCCGGCAGACTACAGTGCTCTGAAATCTCTAGCAATGCATTCTAAGCGGGGCTATAAAATTTGTATCTGTTCGGTCATTCAAGGGGAACTTGAGGCTTTTCAAAATTACAAGGGCTTCAGTTTTATTTTCCTGAAAGTATGAGACCGTAAGTTAATTAAGTTCATTTCTTTATCACCTAGAAATATGTCAAGAGATCAGAGGCACAATTTAAAAGATTTGACCAACAAAAAACAAGAAAGGTAAATACAATAGTAAAATAATTTTATTCTATTTATATAGATTAAGCAGTCTAGAACCACAGTGTAGAATATACCAGAATTCATGGTCAAAACAAACTACACTCTGTAAAATTCAAACTGCATGATAAATAGTATAAGACGTAATACTGCCCCTCTCCAACATTCAAAGGAATACTCCAGTTTTAAACCTGTGAGACCAGCAATTAGGATGCAAGGGCATTATGTTTGATGCCCTATGAAATATTCTAACTTTTACATAAAAAACTTTGATTTAAGCAATAGACCACACTTTCTATGGGTTTACCGGCGTGATAACCCACGCGGGATGTTGGGAGAACACGAGAAAAGCTTGTAAATCACGAGCCGAAGGCGAGTGATTTACAAGCTTTTCGAGTGTTCTCCCAACATCCCAAGTGGGTTATCACGCCGGTAAACCCATAGAAAGTGTGGTCTATTGCTTTTATAAAATAACTTTTAGTAGAATGGAGTCTTTTAGGGAAAAAAATATGCTTTTAGTACCGTGATCAAGTCATGTCTTCTCTCTAAAGTCATCATAAGCCAATCATGACTCACGATTTAATAGCGCCATGGATCCATGGTTCAGTCAAACAACAAGCGACAGCACTTCAAAACACGAGTTTTTGCGCTCATTACGATAACTTATGAAAGCTGTTTTACAGGAAAAGTCAACACATATTCATGCGAACGTACAATGAAAGAATACGTTCATGGTTTGCTTACTACAGAAGTAGAAATTAATTGAACATCAGACTGTACGCAGCTGTATTTTGTTGAGTCGATCGGTAAAAATTTCGTGCTTACAGATGGAACTGGCAGCTATTGTAATGGAGGACTTCATTCACTTTTTACAAGCCGCAGTGGTTTAAGATCTGTTTTCTGGACTTTATTATGATCAAGAAATGCTGCGGTAACGACGTGGCCGCATTTGCGAAGTTGTCGCATGTGATTTTATATGCACGTACAGCGACCGATGGAAATATGTCAGTGGTGAAGAAAGGTTTCTTTGCCGTAGCCACATATTGGCGCTACTATTTGTCGATTTGTGAAGTCAGGTGGTTTGAGGTAGGTTATGGCATCGATATCACCGAATAATTTGTGCAAATGTTGGAAAAAAACAGCCCAAAACTCTGACATCTTTCATCATCGTTGGCAGCTTGTTTACAACCTACAGCGGCCGATTTTGTACCATATCTTGATCAGAGATCTCTTTTTGTAACAATTTCTTTCATTAAGGAATTTAATTTTGACATAAAATAAATCAAGAATGCTAAAACTATCCGTTTTGTTGCTGGTTGGCACATGGTTAAGTTTTAAGAGACTTTCTACACCAGAAATTCACACAGTTGTTGTCTTTCTCTGCGATTTGGCATCGTCGGCAATGTAAACTGCTTTCCAGCTTTGTACTTTATAACTTCTAAAGCTATGGCAATCACGAATTATTGTGACCCTCAGTAATAAAATGTGGAAACCAACGCTTTTAATATTAAGAAGGGCTAAGGTAAGTAACTTGTTCTGTTTTTTAGCCTTTCTAAAATCGTTGTTTGCAGATCAATAGCGGGTTTTGTTTATGGCGCGTGGTCCAGATGTCTTTTTCTATGGGTTTACCGGTATAATAAACCATAGGTTTTTGACCAATCAGATCACGCGTACTATCTCAGTTATTTTATAATAAACAATATATACTTAGGTCAACTGGGATTCCAACCCAGCAAAGAAAATATGGGATACAGATTCTCCCTGAACTTAATTACATCCAAAGTCTGATATTTATATGAGGAAATATACACCAGCTCAACTGTTATTCATACTCAGCAAAGAAATGGGAGGCAGTAGCTTTCTGAACAATTGAATACAAAACTTTAATATATTAGTTTTATGAGCATTATCCCAATAAGCAAATAGACTAAAATGAGACATGGGTGTTAGAGGATAAAAAGTAGAAATTGTATTGTGACAAATTCTCTTCTTAGCCTGCATTCACTTACTAAAATGAAAATTATTCCCTTTTTCACTTACTGACAAGAGTCGTACAAATTTTTATTTACATGCCTTTTAACTGTTTTTGTTATCAACCCTTCCACCCAGTTGTTTCCTTTTCAAAGTGTCTCAATCAAATAAAGCATTTAGAGGGCACCCAGGCCCATGGGCAGAATTTTTAAGATACATGGATTTTCTCCCGGAGAGTGCTCCCCCTTATATAAGCCAGCTAGGTAGGTGCCACCCTAAAAGGTATGGTTTTTGTACCTTTTTGTTCTAAAAACGGCCAGGACTTGGAGAACCAGGGGGCACACCCCTAGGTAATCACTGATTTCAAAAACCTATCACAGTAAAATTTTGACTGCCAAATAAAGAGTATTTCATCAAATCATGTCTGACTTCATCATTTTGTTATGCTTTAACTAATTTTTTTTTGTCTTCTTCACTCATGCAGGTAACAATGTAATAACAATGTAACAGGAGTACAGTCGTTAATAATTGTTCAGTGCTGACCCAACTAAACCAGGATATTCTTAGAATGGTAAGAGCTCGAAGCTTGTAACAACCCCAATCTCAATCTTTATTTAGTGACTTAATAAATTATGGCTCCTAAGGATCTTCCTTGAAGTATTAGAATACATGAAAATTCTGTTATTTATAAAAAGCAATTTACATCCATAAGGTCAAGTAAGATTCCAACTCAGCGAAAATGGGAGACAGATGCTCCCTAAACTACGACGCAAATACATAACATTTATATTAAGTTAATAAAGATTCTATACCAGATACCACTCTAAGAACACACAGAAAGTAATGCTACTCCCTGGACTGATACCTTAGTCTATGATAGATGGGACTCACTGTTTTTAACTAACTATTTTAAAAACAATAGATAACCTGGGATTTCCAACCCATCAAGCAAGGGACACAGGAGCTCCCTGGACTGATACTTCAGTCAAAAATAGATAAAACTTACTATTCAAACTAGATAAACTGGGATTCCAACCCAGCAAACAAGGGAGACAAGAGCTCCCGGACTGATACTTCAGTCAATAATGGATGAAACTTACTATTAAAACTAGATAAACTGGGATTCCAACCCAGCAAGCAAGGGAGAAAGGAGCTCCCTGGACTGATACTTCAGTCAATAATAGATGAAACTTACTATTAAAACAAGATAAACTGGGATTCCAACCCAGCAAGCAAGGGAGACAGGGGCTCCCTTGACTGATACTTCAGTCAATAATAGATGAAACTTACTATTAAAACTAGATAAACTGGGATTCCAACCCAGCAAACAAGGGAGACAGGAGCTCCCTGGACTGATACTTCAGTCAATAATAGATGAAACCTACTATTAAAACTAGATAAACTGGGATTCCAACCCAGCAAACAAGGGAGTCAGGAGCTCCCGGACTTATACTACAGTCAATAATATATGAAACCTACTATTAAAACTAGATAAACTGGGATTCCAACCCAGCAAGCAAGGGAGACAGGAGCTCCCTGGACTGATACATCAGTCTCTGGTAGATGAAACTTACCGTTAAAACTAGATAAACTGGGATTCCAACCCAGTGAGCAAGCTAGACAGGAGCTCCCTGGACTGATACTTCAGTGTATTGTAGATGAAACTTACTATTAAAACTAGATAAACTGGGATTTCAACCCTGCAAGCAAGGGAGATAGGGGCTCCCTGGACTGATACTTCAGTCAATGAGAGATGAAACTTTTTGTTAAAAGAAATCATTCACTTGAATTCCAACCCAGCAAGCACGATAAGTAATACCTGGAGTGATACTACAGTCTATTATACATTTAGTCTAACCTTTAATACCCTAATTCTAGAAATAAATGAGGTGCATTACATCTTATCGTTTATTATTATTTATAGTATTATACTGTTCGAGCAGCAGCAATTCTTTCAATAAATTTAATAGCAGCTGTAAGTAGAAAAAGGGGATTCCAAAAACAAATTGGCCTATTGTTGCCAATACAGTGGCCTCAAGCCAGGTAGAGGGTTTCGTGCGTTCCACAGGGTGCTTGTCTACTTATGCGGTGAGAGTGGTACTGAGCCATCAGTTACACCGAGGTCTGGGTGGTTGCCTCTGACCGACAGGTGATGTATTGGGCACCTGATAAGAAAACGGCCGTTGCACTCAAGTGCTTATCAACTCATTCTGCAGTGGTGCAGAGCTTTACGAGTGATACTGCATGGGCCGTAGCGGTGTACCGCTCATCGGGTCATGCCATATCTCAGCTTCTGTCACGAAACAAGTCTGTTGTAAGCGCTCATGCCCAGGTGTCCCGGTTTGGACGCAAGCGGAGGTCCCCCAATTTATATGGCCGTTGCACTCACGTACGTCTCGGATACTGCACAGGCCATACACCCTTTTCTTTAGGTCATGCCATATCTCAGCTTCTGTAATGAAACAGGTTTTTTCAAGCCCTTAATTTTTTTTTTTGCTTTTTAAATAAACAAATCTCAGTTCTTTTAGGTATTATTTCAGATTTTCTTGGAAAGAGTTGTTGGTCTAAGAAGATTATCACTGATTTTCAAAGTAATATGCACTTAGGGCAACTGAGATTCCAGCCCAGCAAACAAGGGAGACAGGAGCTCCCAGACTGATACTTCAGTCAATAATAAATAAAACTTCCTATTAAAACTAGATAAACTGGGATTTCAACCCAGCAAGCAAGGGAGACATTAGCTCCCTGGACTGATACTTCATTCAATAATAGATGAAACTTACTATTAAAACTAAATAAACTGGGATTCCAACCCAGCAAGCAAGGGAGACAGGAGCTCCCTGGACTGATACTTCAGTCAATATTAGATGAAACTTACTATTAAAACTAGATAAACTGGGATTCCAACCCAGCAAACAAGGGAGACAGGAGCTCCCTGGACTGATACTTCAGTCAATAATAGATGAAACTTGCTATTAAAACTAGATAAACTGAGATTCCAACCCAGCAAGCAAGGCAGACAAGAGCTCCCTGGACTGATACTTCAGTCAATAATAGATGAAACTTACTATTAAAACTAGATAAACTGGGATTCCAACCCAGCAAGCAAGGGAGTCAGGAGCTCCCGGACTGATGCTTCAGTCAATAATAGATGAAACCTACTATTAAAACTAGATAAACTGGGATTCCAACCCAGCAAGCAAGGGAGTCAGGAGCTCCCAGACTGATACTTCAGTCAATAATAAATAAAACTTGCTATTAAAACTAGATAAACTGGGATTCCAACCCAGCAAGCAAGGGAGACAGAAGCTCCCTGGACTGATACTTCACTCAATAATAGATGAAACTTACCATTAAAACCTAGATAAACTGGGATTCCAACCCAGCAAGCAAGGGAGACAGGAGCTCCCTTGACTAATACTTCAGTCAATAATAGATGAAACGTACTATTAAAACTAAACAAACTGGGATTCCAACCCAGCAAGCAAGGGAGACAGGAGCTCCCTGGACTGATACTTCACTCAATAATTGATGAAACTTACTATTAAAAACTAGATAAACTGGGATTCCAATCCAGAAAACAAGGGTGACAATAGCTCCCTGGACTAATACTTCAGTCAATAATAGATGAAACGTACTATTAAAACTAAACAAACTGGGATTCCAACCCAGCAAGCAAGGGAGACAGGAGCTCCCTGGACTGATACTTCGGTCAATATTAGATAAAACTTAATAGTAAAACTACATAAACTGGGATTCCAACCCAGCAAGCAAGGGAGACAGGAGCTCCCTGGACTGATACTTCAGTCAATAATAGATGAAACTTACTATTAAAACTAGATAAAGTGGGATTCCAACCCAGCAAGCAAGGGAGTCAGGAGCTCCTGGACTGATACTTCAGTCAATAATAGATGAAACCTACTATTAAAACTAGATAAACTGTTATTCCAACCCAGCAAGCAAGGGAGACAGGAGCTCCCGTGACTGATACTTCAGTCCATAATAGATAAAACATACTATTAAAAACTAGATAAACTTTTATTCGAACCCAGCAAGCAAGGGAGACAGGAGCTCCCTGGACTCAGATACTTGAGTTTATGGAAAATGAAACTTACTATTAAAGCTAGATAAACTGGGATTCCAACCCAGCAAGCAAGGGAGACAGGAGCTCCCTGGACTGATACTTCAGTGTATGGTAGATGAAACGTACTATTAAAACTAGATAAACTGGGATTTCAACCCCACAGGCAAGGGAGATAGGGGCTCCCTGGACTGATTCTTCAGTCAATGAGAGATGAAACTTACTGTTAAAAGAAATCATTCACTTGGATTCCAACCCAGCAAGCACGATAAGTAATACCTGGAGTGATACTACAGTCTATTATTCATGTAGTCTAACCTTTAATACCCTAATTCTAGAAATAAATGAAGTGCATTACATCTTATCGTTTATTATTATTTATAGTATTATACTGTTCGAGCAGCAGCAATTCTTTCAATAAATTTAATAGCAGCCATAAGTAGAAAAAGGGGATTCCAAAAACAAATTGGCCTATTGTTGCCAATACAGTGGCCTCAAGCCAGGTGGAGGGTTTCGTGCGTTCCACAGGGTGCTTGTCTACTTATGCGGTGAGAGTGGTACTGAGCCATCAGTTACACCGAGGTCTGGGTGGTTGCCTCTGACCGACAGGTGATGTATTGGGCGCCTGATAAGAAAACGGCCGTTGCACTCAAGTGCTTATCAACTCATTCTGCAGTGGTGCAGAGCTTTACGAGTGATACTGCATGGGCCGTAGCGGTGTACCGCTCATCGGGTCATGCCATATCTCAGCTTCTGTCACGAAACAAGTCTGTTGTAAGCGCTCATGCCCAGGTGTCCCGGTTTGGACGCAAGCGGAGGTCCCCCAATTTATATGGCCGTTGCACTCACGTGCGTCTCGGATACTGCACAGGCCATACACCCTTTTCTTTAGGTCATGCCATATCTCAGCTTCTGTAATGAAACAGGTTTTTTCAAGCCCTTAATTTTTTTTTTTGCTTTTTAAATAAACAAATCTCAGTTCTTTTAGGTATTATTTCAGATTTTCTTGGAAAGAGTTGTTGGTCTAAGAAGATTATCACTGATTTTCAAAGTAATATGCACTTAGGGCAACTGAGATTCCAGCCCAGCAAACAAGGGAGACAGGAGCTCCCAGACTGATACTTCAGTCAATAATAAATAAAACTTCCTATTAAAACTAGATAAACTGGGATTTCAACCCAGCAAGCAAGGGAGACAGGAGCTCCCTGGACTGATACTTCAGTCAATAATAGATAAAACTTACTATTAAAACTAAATAAACTGGGATTCCAACCCAGCAAGCAAGGGAGACAGGAGCTCCCTGGACTGATACTTCAGTCAATAATAGATGAAACTTGCTATTAAAACTAGATAAACTGGGATTCCAACCCAGCAAGCAAGGGAGACAGGAGCTCCCTGGACTGATACTTCAGTCAATAATAGATGAAACTTACTATTAAAACTAGATAAACTGGGATTCCAACCCAGCAAGCAAGGGAGTCAGGAGCTCCCGGACTGATACTTCAGTCAATAATAGATGAAACCTACTATTAAAACTAGATAAACTGGGATTCCAACCCAGCAAGCAAGAGAGTCAGGAGCTCCCAGACTGATACTTCAGTCAATAATAAATAAAAGTTCCTATTAAAACTAGATAAACTGGGATTCCAACCCAGCAAACAAGGGAGACAGGAGCTCCCTGGACTAATACTTCAGTCAATAATAGATGAAACGTACTATTAAAACTAAACAAACTGGGATTCCAACCCAGCAAGCAAGGGAGACAGAAGCTCCCTGGACTGATACTTCACTCAATAATAGATGAAACTTACCATTAAAAACTAGATAAACTGGGATTAGAACTCGGCAAACAAGGGAGACAGGAGCTCCCTGGACTAATACTTCAGTAAATAATAGATGAAACGTACTATCAAAACTAAACAAACTGGGATTCCAACCCAGCAAGCAAGGGAGACAGGAGCTCCCTGGACTGATACTTCACTCAATAATAGATGAAACTTACTATTAAAAATTAGATAAACTGGGATTCCAATCCAGAAAACAAGGGTGACAGTAGCTCCCTGGACTAATACTTCAGTCAATAATAGATGAAACTTACTATTAAAACTAAACAAACTGGGATTCCAACCCAGCAAGCAAGGGAGACAGGAGCTCCCTGGACTGATACTACAGTCAATATTAGATAAAACTTAATAGTAAAACTAGATAAACTGGGATTCCAACCCAGCGAGCAAGGGAGACAGGAGCTCCCGGACTGATACTTCAGTCAATAATAGATGAAACTTACTATTAAAACTAGATAAACTGGGATTTCAACCCAGCAAGCAAGGGAGTCAGGAGCTCCTGGACTGATACTTCAGTCAATAATAGATGAAACCTACTATTAAAACTAGATAAACTGGGATTCCAACCCAGCAAGCAAGGGAGAAAGGAGCTCCCTGGACTGATGCTTCAGTCAATAATAGATGAAACTTACTATTAAAAACTAGATAAACTGGGATTCTAACCCAGCAAGCAAGGGAGACAGGAGCTCCCTGGACTGATACTTCTGTCAATAATAGATGAAACTTACTATTAAAACTAGATAAACTGGGATTCTAACCCAGCAAGCAAGGGAGACAGGGGCTCCCTGGAGTGATACCTCTGTCAATAATAGATGAAACTACTATTAAAACTAGATAAACTGGGATTCCAACCCAGCAAGCAAGGGAGACAGGAGCTCCCTGGACTGATACTCAGTTCAGTCAATAACAGATGAAACGTACTATTAAAACTAGATAAACTGGGATTCCAACCCAGCAAGCAAGGGAGACAGGAGCTCCCTGGACTGATACTTCAGTCAATAACAGATGAAACTTACTATTAAAACTAGATAAACTGGGATTCCAACCCAGGAAGCAAGGGAGACAGGAGCTCCCGGACAGATATTTCAGTCAATAATAGATAATACCTACTATTTAAACTAGATAAACTGGGATTCCAAGCCAGCAAGCAAGGGAGACAGGAGCTCCGGGACTGATACTTTAGTCAATAATAGATAAAACTTACTATTAAAACTAGATAAACTGGGATTCCAACCCAGCAAGTAAGGGAGTCAGGAACTCCCTGGACTGATACTTCAGTCTATCATACTTTTTACTTACTATTAAAATTAGAGAAATTGGGACTTCAACCCAGGAAGCAATGGAGTCAGGAGCTCCCTGGACTGATACTTCAGTCGATTGTAGTTATTACTTACTATTAAAGTTAGAAAAACTGGGATTCCAACCCAGCAAGCAAGGGAAACAGGAGCTTCGTAGTCTGAGAAGAAGAACACCCAATTGTATTTGCCCGAAATCTGCTGTTGACTAGGACCAATGAGATATACCCTTAGAAAGTTTGCACTTGAGAAGACATGAGAACTCCGTAATGTTTTTGCCTGATATCTGCGCTTAACTAGGGCCTATGGTATTGGCAGTCACAATCATTTCATTTGAGGAGAGAACTTTTTTCACTTTAATTTAATTTATTTTTTATTGCGTATAATTTCATTTAACATGGGAGAGACACTTCATGGATGTGTTAAATAAACTATTAATAGAATTATTACTATTATTATAATTGTTACTGTCATACTTTTTACTTACTATTAAAATTAGAGAAACTGGGACTTCAACCCAGGAAGCAATGGAGTCAGGAGCTTATTATTATTACTGATATACCATTAGATGATTAGATACCATAAAAAGATAATAACTGTAATGATTCAAATTGTATATTTCACTTAGTAAACATAGATTTGAACCTTGAAATTATTTAAGTGCTTGACTTTCCACTGTTATATCTTTGCAGGTTATAACAAGGCTTTTGGTGGACGCTTTATATATATCTAAGTGGAGACGTCGGAAATGAATTTATTGTATTTATAGTGTAACTTTACGATTTTGCGCAGTTGTTCTTACAGGGAAAATGCTGTTTGAGGGTTCAGTGAGAGTCGATTTGTCTTTATTGATATGATTTTTTATGTCTCGGCCCACTAAGAATACCTGCTGATGGTCAGATATTTTTAGTGGGCGTTAAACTTCATTTCTTATCTATATCCCTTATCGTTGCAAATCAAAATAGGTTGTATTAGTTCAATTTAAGCCTGTTGGTAACATCCCCTAAGCGGTTGTTTCTTTTTCTTTAACTTTTTTATTTTCTAGATTGAATCTGCGCGGTTATTTTTGTTCATCACGTGGGGAGGCATTTTCTACGCTTCAGGTATAATGGATATGTTTCTTTGCATTAATCCCCGGTTTTCTCCTTAGGCCTACATATCGAGCACCACGAGGAGCTCGCCGAGGAGATCGGATTGATATACTCTAGAATAAGAGCACAACATCGTATGAGTAGTACCCGGCGTCGTTTACTAGTGAGAGAATAGAGAACAAAGAAGTGAACGACTGAAATGAACTCATTTATCCCTATAGCAAACGGGAGCCAGTAATATGTGCTTATTGCAAAAAGTACGGTTAAACCCGAAAATGGTGTTGGGCTTGGCAGAAGTACCTGACTTTTTTTATCATTGAGATTCTCTGTATATATTTTGCTAACAGATATTTACTTTGGTTGTTATATTTACTGAGTTCAGGTTCCTTTTTTAAATTGCACTTTTATAGTTTACAAAGATTGGAAAATCGTCATTTGGTGACACCTGTACTAGATGATGAAAAAGCACCAACAATGAAAGGTACGTATCTCTTGAGAAGAATTGGATAGCCCCAGTTTTTACAACAGGGTTCGAACAGGGGCAGTCCGAAGAATAGCGAGCTCTTAGACTGTAAATCACTTAATAACTAACCAACACGAAAAACAAGAGCACAAAATAACCAGTACTCAAATTCTACATTTCTACAGTCTACTGATAAACATTGCACTTTCTTCTGTTTTAGGACGTGTTTCTCAAGTTGGACATCAGAAGAAGTGCCTGCGTCTTACAATACGACTAAAGTGAAGATGTAGAGATCAAGATGAAATACTTTAAAAACTTAATCTAATACTTTTTTTTCCAGTAATATAAAAGCTAAATAAAACTTTGTAGAACTCTGCTACAGTAGCAGTCAACATTTTCGAAGGAGGACTTTCCTTCTTACGGAAACGACTGCTGCTGGGCAACAATAGCCTTTTTTTTGTTCTGAAATTATTAAGGATAGGTTTATTCGAAATATTTTTAATGTTGATCGTGAAATATGATGGGCTCTCGCCAACCTTTGGGGCAGTGTTGGTAACTTGCGAGTACTGTTGTCGGCTTCTTCCGCTTTCGTTAATCTTCGTGTTCGTAAACGCTTAAATGAACACTCTCGCCATTTTTCGAGGGTACTATCGGTAACTTTCGACCATTATCGTTGACTACTTCGGCTTGTGTTAATCTTCATATACTAAACTTACCATTACTTCGAACACGCGCTATGGTAAACGCTTAAATGCCTTTACAAAATTGCGTTCAATGAAATGAACACTCCCCCCATGTTTCGGGATACTTTCGGAAACTTTTGACCACTATCGTTGACTTCTTCGGCCTGCGTTAAATCTTCATGTTTACCTACCATTTCTACGAACCGGCCCTATTGTATGTGCCTTTGCCACAATGAATACTCTCGCCATCCTTCGGGTTACTTTCGGTAACTTTCGACCACTATCATTAACTACTTCGACTTGCGTCAATCCTCATAGAGACTTCTACCATTACTTCGAACGCACGTTATCGCCAACTTAATGTGAACACTGTAATGTTAATGAACACCTTCGCAATCCTTCGGGGTACTTTCGGTAACTTTCGACCATTGTCGTTGACTACTTCGGCTTGCGTTAATCTTCATATACTAAACTTACCATTACTTCGAACACGCGCTATGGTAAACGCTTAAATGCCTTTACAAATTGCGTTCAGTGAAATGAACACTCTCCCCCATCTTTCGGGGATACTCTCGGCAACTTTTGACCACTATCGTTGACTTCTTCGGCCTGCGTTAAATCTTCATGTTTACCTACCATTTCTACGAACCGGCCCTATTGTATGTGCCTTTGCCACAATGAATACTCTCGCCATCCTTCGGGTTACTTTCGGTAACTTTCGACCACTATCATTAACTACTTCGACTTGCGTCAATCCTCATAGAGACTTCTACCATTACTTCGAACGCACGTTATCGCCAACTTAATGTGAACACTGTAATGTTAATGAACACCTTCGCAATCCTTCGGGGTACTTTCGGTAACTTTCGACCATTGTCGTTGACTACTTCGGCTTGCGTTAATCTTCATATACTAAACTTACCATTACTTCGAACACGCGCTATGGTAAACGCTTAAATGCCTTTACAAATTGCGTTCAGTGAAATGAACACTCTCCCCCATCTTTCGGGGATACTCTCGGCAACTTTTGACCACTATCGTTGACTTCTTCGGCCTGCGTTAAATCTTCATGTTTACTTACCATTTCTACGAACCGGCGCTATTGTATATGCCTTTGCCACAATGAATACTATCGCCATCCTTCGGGTTACTTTCGGTAACTTTCGACCACTATCATTGACTACTTCGGCTCACGTCAATCTTCATAGAATCTTCATAGAGACTTATACCATTACTTCGTACGCGCGCTATCGCCAACTTGTGAACACTATAATGTTAATGAACACCCTCGCAATCCTTCGGGGTACTTTCTGTAACTTTCGACCGCTATCATTGACCACTTTGGCTTGCGTCAATCTTCATAGAGACTTATACCATTACTTCGTACGCGCGCTATCGCCAACTTGTGAACACTATAATGTAAATGAACACCCTCGCAATCCTTCGGGTTACTTTCGGTAACTTTCGACCACTATCATTGACTACTTCGGCTTGCGTCAATCTTCATAGAGACTTATCATATTACTTGGAACGCGCGCTATCGCCAACTTGTGAACACTATAATGTTAATGAACACCCTCGCAATCCTTCGGGTTACTTTCGGTAACTTTCGACCATTATCATTGACTACTTCGACTTGCGTCAATCTTCATAGAGACTTATACCATTACTTGGAACGCGCGCTATCGCCAACTTGTGAACACCATAATGTTAATGAACACACTCGCAATCCTTCGGGGTACTTTCGGTGACTTTTGACCACTATCGTTGACTACTTCGGCTTGCGTCAATCTTCATATAAACTTACTACTGATTACTTCGAACGCGCACTGTAGCAAATACTTAAATGCCAGCGAGCTTCGCGCAAAATCGACCTTCTGTAAATCTAAAAAAGGCTTCTAGCTGTCGCCATGATGTTGTAAACCAAATTTATAACGACTTGTTTAATGGTGTATCTTCTCTTCAACACTATGTATTTACATGAATGTTTTTGCGCTCTTGTTCAACTTCCGTCGATATTATCAATTATATTATGCTTTTGTTCTGTATAGGGTACTTTAGTAACCTTTATTTGCATGTCTGATAAACTTTCGATCGCGCGATTAACCTTTCATTCTCGATCCTCAACTGTTTTCTTGGTTGCTTTGAGGGTAGAGGGTAGAGATTTGCTTTGCGTTTAATGTGAATGAGAATTGGTTAATGTATATAACGTTATACATAATAAGCCCAATATGTTATGTAAAGGAGTTGATAATGGATAAGCCACATAAAGACTGTGGAAAAGTGGGTTGTAAGCTATTGATTCTATAAATTCATACCAAGCTGCAACTGTTGATTAATAAAGGGATTGACTTTTAAGGAAACTGTAGTGATAAACCGGTGGGAAAATTAAATTAAAATTGTTTTAATCTGAAATTAAGCTTGCAAAATAATTTTCAGTAATGAGAATTCAAAGCTTGCGTCTGAAGCGCTATCCATCTTGTGCCCGCAGGTCAAAGAAAAAAAAAGGGAACTTATAGAGCTGAGAAATAGATGGTTCACTCGACTGAAGCTTATTGTTCTGGTTTTCTTTCGAACCACAATGGGTTTATGCGGTTTTAATTCAACAGCTCCTCTAGACCTCGTTGCTATCGAATTTCGTGTCCGCTCGTCGTCTTCTTCGGCGTTCATGTTCGCTCCGAAACCAGATCCAGTTCGCCTCGAAAGCAATGCAAGCGCATGGAAATCTTATGACATGCAGTTACAATATTTTAATATTAAATCCCAACGGTTTAACTCCAGATTAAGCAGCTGGCAATCAGCATGGCGCCTTTTCTCATTATTTAAGTATCACTGCTTCTCTCAATCTTATTATTTCCTTATTTCCTTGGAAATCATCCCAAACAATGCAAGTTCTAATAAGGGGGGAGGCGGAGGTTTTTGTTAAACGCTGTCTGAAGTGTTTTTCTGAACATCATTTTAAATTTATTGCAAAGTAGATATAGCTCGGTTAAGTTAACAACCTGTATTTAATATTCTGTCTATCCAATACTGTTTATTTAACAATTCCTGACTTAAATTGTAAATAAAATTAAAATTGTAATGACTATGTTACCGTAAGTAATACTAATAATGTTCTAGTTTGTGTAATGGATACTACATGATCTGATGTAATGTCTCACTCAGTGCTTCGAATATAGTTCAGTTCGTGCTAGCAAATGCGAACCTAAGTTTCAGATAAAGCCGAGAATTAAACCAAACATCATCTGCTATTTTTGAATTTGTCAGTTCTGTTATGGTTGCCTTCGCTCACTTTTATCTGGGAAACGCGAGAATAACTGGGAAAAACTGTCCAATTAAAATGGTGGCGTAAAAACTGAACATGCTGGTTTTTCTTTGTCCTCACGGGTAGCCTAGATATTCAAATTTTGAATACGCAGCGTCCACGTCGTCTGTGCAAGCCTCATAGAGAGGTCGAATTACGCCCCCTTTTCAAAAAAGCGCGACACAACTTCGAATTCCCCTCTCCCCCCCCCCCCCGACCTCAACTTAACACCACGCCTTGTCCTCCTTCTAAATCAAAGGTATTCACAACTTACTGTGAAAAATGAACCATTAGGGGACATCACGCGATCGGATGTTAAGGACGTGGCCGCGAATAACAACACGAAACAATTATTCACCGAATTGGTACCGAGAAGGAAAGTGGCACGACTCACAACGAGGTTTTGTACATTTCCACCCTATATATTATTTAAAAGGCGACAGGGCACTAGCCAATTCTATCCTACGAAATTCATCAAGTGAGTGCCAAAACCAGGACCAACACAGTTTTATTGTACGTACAAACACAGACTGGAACTCTTTACCAAATGGTGCCATTGAAAAGCAGTCTGTGAAGGCAGTCTGTGAAAATGACCATGGCCGTCAAGTACCACCTTTAAAAACGCTGACCCCGGAACTTTTTATCATTATTTTTTTTTTATTATCTACTGAACACTCGCACTTTGATTATCTTAACATTTTCACCTGCACTTCTGCCGTGATAGGATATCCCCTTTGCAGATATAATATATCAAAATATTAAAATATAAAATATAATAAATATAATAAAAAAGTGAGTGATAACAAAATCAAATGATAATTCTTTTAAAAAGCACAGTTTCCCTTTATTCATTTAAATCTGCTTGTTGCTTAGCCTCCCACGCAGAGCTCCCCTAAAAACGCCTGCGTGGGAGGCTACTTGTTGCTCAGCAGTTTAAAATATTTTTCTAAAACAAAGGAATGCTTCATTTGTGTACCGAGTCAAGAATGGTAAATGTGGAGAAAAGGCGGGAAAATACCTCGCAGATAGCAAGCTCGGTCTGTCTTCGCAGTAGTCGAAGTATAGGACACCATTACCTCAACGTATGGCGCAAAAACAAAGTGGCAAAAAGTGGTAAAAGAATCAGTCATTTGCAAACAAAAATCGGAGACACCAACTTAAGACCTGTGAGTCAATGAACCTAATAGGAGGGCGACAAAGAATTTTACAACCTTCATTTCATATACAGAAAAAAAAACGCTCAGGCTTACAACGTAACCTTATCTTTAATCAAGGTGGGAGGGGTGGGGGGGGGGGGGGGGAGAATGCAGAAAAATGTGCGTACCTCTGGAAAAAATCCTGGCTACGCGCCTGATTAGAACGCAAATGATCGATTGATTCGTTATTCCGGTTGGGATTCAGTTATGTCGTGTTCCTTATCAGTCTTATTCATGAAGCAAAAGATAACATATCTCTTTATAAAAGAAAAAAAGGTTGTCCTCTTGAACAATTTCTTTCGGCAAAATCAGATGTCTTAGGTTAGAAAAATCAAGAGATTTTGTGGAATCATAAGCGACGAAGTTGAGCCGGGAGCCCTACATGTGGCTGAATACCCTCGGTAAAAGAAACCCAGCGCTGAAGACCCAGGGATAAATAAGACTAAGGAAAGGCGCTGAAAAGAAAGGTCAGAGAGGTCGATTCGAAATAGATTGCTTCTTAGTTAACAACAAGAGACAGATGAAGTAATAAAACTGATATAAATTGACGTGTACTTGGTGTAGCTGGTGGTCTCTCTCGCGTAAATGAGCGGTGAAGCCGCGAGCAAAGAGCGGGCACACGAACGGCAAAAGAAGTATCCGCCGCATTCTTTTCCTGGCTTCACCCGCTCATTTACCCACTCGAAAAACAAACCTGCCAGTAACGCAGACTAAACCTGAACAGAAAAGGCCGATCTGTTTGCTCCTTTCGCGCTGGAATTACAACCTTGTTTAGTTCAGATGCTATGAAAAATTGTAACTCCGGGCGAGAGAGGTGAAGTGGTAACAGCTGCCCTAACAGGACCTCTAACAGTGTTGATAGACGTGGGACGGACAAACATCTGAGCATCAGGAAGGAATAAAGGTAGAAAAAAATAACTGTGAAATGAACGTTTGGGTTATTTCAGGATACAGGCTCTGCGAAAAATATTTAACAATTATTCGCCGAAGGCGAAGTTAATATTGTTGAATAATCCCAGAGACGAAGTCGAGGGGATTATTCAACAATATTAACTGAGCCTGAGGTGAATAATTGTTTTAGTATATTCACACGAAGTGATCTCAACAGAATCAGAAAGGAAACCATTAAAAAACGATTAGTTTGATTGACGGGTGAAAATTCATGCGTGAACACGAAGCCGTAAACAGTGGATGCGCAAAAGTTAGATCTTTACAGTATCTTCAAACATGGCAAATGATAGTTTTTATCGTTTTGTATCGAGTTTTGTAAGCTTTAGCATCAACGGTTTAAAAGAAAACGCCGAAAATTTAAATTACTACCCAATTCTGAGAAGAAAAGTATCTAGAGCTTTATTTGTTTCTCTCAACTCAACATGAATGAGAAAGTTTTCTTCGTCGCTTCTTGCACATGCTGTCAACAGCGGCTGCGATCAAGGTGAGCGTTGTTTATCTCCAAAGTTCTTTGCCTTGTTAACTTGCTGGCACGTACAATTTTCGAAAATATTTGCCTTCCTCTCTTCTCCATAAATTAACTTCTATTTATAGGCAAAATTGGTCTTGCGAGAAAATCCCGAAATCACAAAACAGTGACCTCGTTTTCCTCTGTAGTGGTAAACATAGCTTCGAGCGTACAAAAAGTCAGCTAAAGTAAACCACTTCACAATAAATCAAGCTGTTTAAACACCATGAAGTCTTTTCTTGCCTTCAAAGTCATCAGCACTTGGATATTCGTGTATTTTCAAAAAGGTTTTACTTTGAAACTTTGGCAAAACACCCAGTTCACGACAGCGATTTTGTTCGGCTTTATATTCACCGCCTAGCGCGGTGAATATAGCGTCATAGTCCGAGATAGCTAACCAATCAGATTGCTTGAATTACCAAGATCACTGAGTGTGTATATACTAAAAACTATTAAAACTGCGTTGTACTTTCCAAAAAATTGAATACGAGGTGACCATGCAATCAGCTAACTAAATAAACAACCGAGCCAGGAATTTCTGTGAATATTTATTGCGAGTGCCTTATTTTCAGTTAACAACCTAGGAGTAAAACATCCTTTAGTCTACTTCTTCTTGATCGTCAAAATCAAGCAAATAAGAAAGACTATTCAGTTAAATTCACTCTGCATACAATTTGATGATTGGATACTCTAAAAATATAGAAAAAATAATTTATCTGAGAGAGTGCTTTTGATACAAAGAAAAAAAAACCTTGTTAAAATTTAACCCAGGTTAATAAGTGCTAACCAATGTTTGAACAACTGGGCCCAGGGACATATGTACCAGGGGCGGATCCAGGATTTTTTTTAGGAGGGGGTGCACTCGTCTCTTGCTCTACTTCAACACCAATAAACTACATAGTTTTTTTTTGCAGAATACCAGTTGTATTAACTTTTATCTTTACACATTGTTCTGCCTTTTCATTACAACACCAGCTTCCTCAATCACCACCCCCACCCCCCCACCCCCTCAATCATTTGAGGGAAAATTATTCAACTTTAACACCGGCTATCATGTAAAAGTTTGGGAATGCCTTCCATTAAGTCAGTGGCTTTAACTCTGCATAATCACATGATATCCCTCCACACCAAAATTCCACTCTTCCTTTGATCTCCACATACACTTTACACAAAGCAGTGACATTGAATTCTCCCATGGTGTGTAAGACCCATTTTTGAGTTCCATGGCGGCGTTCTGCTCGTCTAAAGTCATTCTCCGACCACTTTGAACAGAGTTCGTTTCCACAGCCTTGCTCTGGCCTTGCTCGAAATTCGATCAACTTTCCATTTCCATTCACATACGCTCCATCGAATTTCATGCGCCACTTCAACGCATATTTTCCCGGAAGTACGCCTGAAAAGAACTGATTAATTTGCAACCAACAAACTGTGTTGAGTTGGATGACTTCTCCAAATTCGCTTTCCCTATGTTTGACTTTTTCCAGGTAGTCACCGTTCAACCAGACTATTTCAAAAGCAGTTGCAGGTTTCCTGCTTGTTGCCAATTTAAAATAGAGCTTTTTGAAATCCACAGGCGAACTTGACCCGGCTTCGAGATCTGCTTGCTTCCCAAACCTTTTCTCGACAAGTACTTTCCACACGAAGTTCTTTCGAGATACATCGTTCCAGAATTTACAAGTTTTCCCCAGATTTATAAGATCTTTCCCGTGTAAAAACGTGGTGATGCGTTCTGCTGCAATGGCTGGAAGAGTCGCGCCATCAAATGGGATAGACTGAGATCTTGCAAGCTTTTTTCCATTTCCTTCACATTTGAAAGTTGTTCCAGTAAAAGCCTTTGCCGATTGAGGAGCTTCTGGATTTTCCTTTTCCTCTGAGGAGTTTGCTTCGCCAGAATGGGTTCCACCCATTTCTCTTCCACGGCGAATGGTTTAGAATGGAGTGAAACCAGGGTGAAACGCTTTCTTCAGGAATGCCATGTTTCACTTTCATTCATCGGCACTCGATGATGTAATACTCGCACCAGTCCTTAGCCTGCGCCACAGACGTCCCCAGCTGTGGACCGACAGCGTCTAAAAGTTAGCCTGAGTATCAGGCGTTTCTGGGGAAAAGGGGAAAGATGGAAGCAAAACAGGGAGAGAGCTGAAGGAGAGAAACGCCTGACACAGATGCTTTTACTGGAGCCTTCCACCCCCACACAGCATGATTCGATACCATCCAATCAAAATCACTTCCGGTCATTGGGTTGTCAGCTTCAAGTGTCATAAAAGCTCGCCTAAAATAAATCTCACTTTACGGTCTGGCCGAGCTCCGGTGCTTGTGTTGGTACGATTTCGCTTTTTTCTGAAACCTCCAGGGAGGAGTTTTCGAATACTTGTAATGTAAAACCTGCCGTTTTTGAGGAATTATAACATGTTTTAGGAATTGTGCTAGTGTAAGATCGCCAACGCTCTGTTTGTAAATAAACGTGTGCCCAGAAAATGGTAAATTGCTTTTGTTTACAGAGTTACATCAGGCGCTTGTCTGGCAGCTAAAAAGCTGATGTTATCCCTCGTATTCTCGGGTGGTTGAAAGGACCTGCAAGAATAAAAAGGAAGGTGCGATGGTGAAACACCTATGCCTAGAAATTATCAAGCAGCAGCAAATTCCACCACTTCACAGAGAGCTCGTGAAAGCTGTTACAAGTTCAAAAAGAAGTGAGAGCCTATAGCAAAGGTCAATCCCGTTGGCGAAATATGATGGCGCCCGCTTGAGCTTAAGACATTTCAAAAGTGAGAAAATTTTGGAAGAGGAAGCGAACGAATTCCAATCACGTACGCTATCGTAACCGCCACAAGCAAAGTCGAGCTTTTTAAAAGCATTGGTGCTGTCGGTTATCTCAATACATGGCTATCTCGCTCTATTTTCATTTACAATACCAATACCCTTTTAACGGCAGGATGTTGTAAATCAGAACTTAGACATCTGAAACATTGATATCGCCTTCTTTGTCCCGGTCTTGTGAAACCAATACTCGGACATAGTTTCGGCAGAAGCTGGTATATGAGGCTTTTCCATACTCCGAGTACATCTTTCCTTTAAACTACGAGGCCTTGAAAACACAATTCTTGCTCGGGTTTTATTTTCATTCCAGGAAAGAACATGAGAGCGCCCTCTAGAGCCTTTTTGAATTCCTCTCTGCGTCTCTGTCCATAAAAGTATCACATACCGGTATTAACATGAAATCAAAACACCTATGAAAAATTTCAATGGCTTCTTGCCGATCGCTCTTGCGGTCGGTGACGTCAGGGGGTATTGTGTGTTATCCAATCACTGCCACATCCAGATTTTGGATGCGTCACACGATTTGCTGAATGGTTTTGTGTCAGGCCTTCCTTTCTCTTCTTCCCTTCCCCCCTCCCCCATCTAAAATGTCCTCTCCCCTAGCCCCTTAGGAAGGCCTGATACTCAGGCTATCTAAAAGTACACACGAGTGACCACGAACGACAAGGAATTACCACGAGTGAGAACACATCAAAATATTTCTGTAACGTCATAGTCACGTGATTATTTTAACAAAAGCCCCTTTATCGACGTCCCCTTTATCTATGAACCAGTAAGTAACTGCTAGCCACTAAAATATGTAAATAAGTTGTTTTCCTCCTCTTTTTTTCCCCGGACAGGGAGGGGGATAGGGACGGTTTACCTCTCACCCGCACCATAAAACATAGAGAGAAAGTAGACCTGTTTTTGTTTCGTTAAAACTAATGAATATATATGAACTTAACATATATTTTATAGCACTTTTCGTGTATCTGTATTTCCATGATAAATTAAACTGATTTAAAACAACGTGTATTGTTTTTTATAACAATATTTCGGCTGGCCATACCAGCCTTCTTCAGGTTTACAGATGTTACTGAACTTATGTAGCAATCCCAATTAATATTATATAGATGGAGCATGTCGCAATAAAAGGAAGAGGCGGAAATGACGTTTAACATAAAAACTGGAAAGGAAAAATAAATTAAACTACCTATATTTTTCAAAAATTACTTTAAAAACGATAAAATATCATTTTTTCAGCTCTCACTTTTCTTAGCTGACACCTCCGCGGAATGCACAGAATTTGGTGTGATACACTATGTGAACTCATACATGAAACACAAATAGAAATTCGCGTTTTCAACGAGGGCTCAACTAATTACCGTAAAATCCGGAGCTTATACTTTTCAAAGGCCCTTTTTGAGGGGCTTATATTCCGAGGGGCTTATGTACGGAGGGAAATTTGCGTTTCAAAATCGATTGGGCTAGCCTGTAGTGAGAAGGAAATTTATCATTTTTGCTTTGTTTTACTTTGTATTCGAGGGCAAATTCCAAGTATAAGCCCCCTGGGGGGCTTATATGCGGAGGGGCGATTTAACGGAGGGTTTTTTGCGTTACGATTTTGGGTGGCTTATACTTGTATTTGGAGGGGCTTATTTTCGGAATTTTACGGTATGTTAGTCACAAAATACTCGGGGTCGGGAGTGGGCAGAAGTGTGTTAAAATATTAAAGCCATTCTGTGAAAATGCTCTCATAAAGAGGAACATTGTGTATTTTGGTTTTGCAGATTTGCCCATTTTTGGGATATTTTTTGGTTTTTTAATCTAAATTCAACAGTCTTTCAGATTGTGTCTTTTGTGGTTACAACATAAAAACTGGAAAGGAAAAATAAATTAAACTACCTATATTTTTCAAAAATTACTTTAAAAACGATAAAATATCATTTTTTCAGCTCTCACTTTTCTTAGCTGACACCTCCGCGGAATGCACAGAATTTGGTGTGATACACTATGTGAACTCATACATGAAACACAAATAGAAATTCGCGTTTTCAACGAGGGCTCAACTAATTACCGTAAAATCCGGAGCTTATACTTTTCAAAGGCCCTTTTTGAGGGGCTTATATTCCGAGGGGCTTATGTACGGAGGGAAATTTGCGTTTCAAAATCGATTGGGCTAGCCTGTAGTGAGAAGGAAATTTATCATTTTTGCTTTGTTTTACTTTGTATTCGAGGGCAAATTCCAAGTATAAGCCCCCTGGGGGGCTTATATGCGGAGGGGCGATTTAACGGAGGGTTTTTTGCGTTACGATTTTGGGTGGCTTATACTTGTATTTGGAGGGGCTTATTTTCGGAATTTTACGGTATGTTAGTCACAAAATACTCGGGGTCGGGAGTGGGCAGAAGTGTGTTAAAATATTAAAGCCATTCTGTGAAAATGCTCTCATAAAGAGGAACATTGTGTATTTTGGTTTTGCAGATTTGCCCATTTTTGGGATATTTTTTGGTTTTTTAATCTAAATTCAACAGTCTTTCAGATTGTGTCTTTTGTGGTTACAACTTTCCTTGCATTAGTATTTGTTTTTTTGTTTTCAGCTCAAAACAATGCAATTATTCTGATTTCTGATATTCAGTGTGGTTTCCAGTTTTAAACAAGTTAAATTCTTGGAAGAAGGACTAATTTTCCTAACAGTTTTAGTTCTATTTTTGATGTTTTCAGTTTTGATCAATATTTTCTTGCGGGTTTAGGCCCCAATGCCCCCTTTCTCACAGGCTTATTATGTGAACTACCTCCTCCAGGCATTAACAATTATACACAATCAAGAGAATAGGTTGTGAGAATTAGTATAGGTAATAGCATGATTAGTAGTGATATTTGGCATAAATACCACGAGTGATATTTCAAAGTTGTTATACGTAATTTCACGAGCCGTTAGGAGAGTGAAATCTGAGACAATTTTGAAATATCGCGAGTGGTATTTATGCCAAATATCAAGAACAAATCATGCTATTATTTGTTTATACTGCTACCCACAAAAGGTTTGTAATTTTCACATGTAGGTATTTCAAATTAAGCTGAAATACCACTGCTCTAAGTCAATAAAATTGCAGAAATTTCTCATGTAGTAGTATAAATACTATAACACCTGAGGGGAAATTCTTTGATCTTTTATCAAATTCTCTCAACTTATTCTTCATAGAAATGTATGGAGATCAGTTTGGGGAATTTATATGTGAATATTGGGGCTTAAAGGTACAGTAACACAAGACAGATGAAAAGGTGACAAATGAAATTAATCAAGAAATTGAGTAATTTTAATTTTCAGAGGACAAAAACCTTGTACCAGAATAATTTAAAGAGTATTGCATTCTTTTTTACATTTTCACAATTAGTCATGATCTTTAATAACACCAAATAAAATTTCTCGTGGGAGCGCGGGAAAATAAATGTCAGATATTCACAAAATGACATCTTGACGATGACATTTTTACAACTTTACCTGTGTTTTCACAATTCTTGTGAAATTTGGCATTCTTTAGTCCTTGAAAAATGTAAAAAAGAACGCAATATTCTTTAAATTATTCTGGTACAAAGATTTGTCCACTGAAAAATAAAATTATTCAATTTCCTGATGGATTCTGTTTTAAGATGGGTTGAAACTGCGACAGCGATGAGGAAAATCAAAAACAGTAGTAGAATATAAACAGGGAATGGCCTCCTCCTCAATAAGTGAAACGACGGATTTTGACATTCAGGGACATGCATACCCCCTATTAAAGAGGGCCTCAATAATGGGCTCTTGGTGTTACATATAAAACCTGCTGGTGACTCCCTCTTTTCAAATGAAAAAGGAATACTGAATGAATTGGTCAAGACAACATTTATTGTTACACAATATTTTGACTTTTCATTACAACACCAACTTTCTCAATCTCCCCTCTCTCTCTCTCTCCCCCCCTCCCCACTTGAGGGAAAATTATTTAACTTTTACACAGGCTATCCTGCAAAAGTTTGGGAGTGTCTTCATTTAATTCAGTGGCTTTAATTTTGCATAATCCCATGATATTCCTCCACACCAGTATGGCACTCGTCCTGTGATCTCCACACGTACTTTACACAAAGCAGTGACATTGAATTCTCCCATGGTGTATAAGAACCATTTTGAGTTCCATGGCGACGTTCTGCTCGTCTAAAGTCATTCTCCGACCACTTTGAACACAGTTCGTTTCCACAGCCTTGCTCTGGCCTTGCTCGAAATTCGATGACCTTCCCATTTCCATTCACATACACCTCATCGAATTTGATGCACCACTTCAACGCATATTTTCCCGGAAGTTAGGCTGCGAAAATATCCGTTTCTCCTCGCTCTTCGCCGCTGGAAACGTCCCCAGCGGCGAAGAGCTAGGAGAAACGGATGTTTTCGCAGTCTAGCTGGAAGTACGCCCGAGAAGAACCGATCCATGATTTGCAACCAACAAACTGTGTTGAGTTGGATGATTTCTCCAAATTCGCTTTCCCTATCTTTGACTTTTTCCAGGTAGTCACCGTTCAACCAGACTATTTCAAAAGCAGTTGCAGGTTTCCTGCTTGTTGCCAGTTTAAAATAGAGCTTTTTGAAATCCACAGGCGAACTTGACCCGGCTTCGACTGCTTGCTTCCCAAACCTTTTCTCGACAAGTACTTTCCACACGAAGTTCTTTCGAGATATATCGTTCCAGAATTTACAAGTTTTCCCCAGATTTATAAGATCTTTCCCGAGTAAAAACGTGGCGATGCGTTCTGCTGCAATGGCTGGAAGAGTCGCGCCATCGAATGGGATAGACTGAGATCTTGCAAGCTTTTTTCCATTTCCTTCACATTTGAATGCTGTTTCAGTAAAAGCCATTGCCGATTGAGGAGCTCCTGGAGTTTCCTTTTCCTGTAAGAAGTTTGCTTCACTAGAAGGGGTTCCACTCATTTCATTTCCACGACGAATGGAGTGAAACGCTTTCTTCAGGAATGCCATGTTTCAGTTTCGGTGCGTGACTCCAAAATTGTACATTATAATTTGAAAATAGAAACTGGAAGATTTACAATCCCCAAAACTCCTGAAGACCTTAGAATCTGTGATCATTGCAACCAAAATTCGGTTGAAAATGAACTGCACATATTATTTCAGTGTGATCAATACAATGATTTGAGAAAGACTCTTTTTATAAAATCAACGACCGAAATACATTATTTACAAATTACAATATCCATGATAAAGTCTGTTTTCTTTTTAACAATACTGATTCACATATCAGCAGGCTAGCTGCTAATTTCATCTTGCAAGCATTTGAAAGACGAAAGAAACATAACCGTTCCATCATACCTTCATTTCCTTAAATTTAGCTGTTTATAAACTTGTTGTTGTTGTTGATGTAATACTCGCATCAGTCCCTAGCCCGCGCCACAGACGAAACTGAACCTCTGGGGTCCCTGGCTGTGTACTAGTTTTCTCCAATGACCGATAGCGTCTAAAAGTACACACGAATGACCACGAATAGGCCATTTGCACGATCTGCACGATGGTGTCATTTTACTTCTACGACCAGAATCCTTCATATCCCAGTGAGGTTTGAATAACAAAAGTCCTAATTAGCACAAGAAAGCAAAACCCCCGAAGGATTCTGGTCGTAGTAGTAAAATTATGGTCTATTACCACGAGTGACCACGAATGATCTGGAGTGACCACGAGTGACAATACATCAAAATATTTTTATAACGTCATAATCACGTGTGTATTTTAACAAAAGCCCCTTTGTCTATGAACCACTATGTATTAAACCGATAGCTACGGTGTACACCTATGGCCCACAACTGTCACGGCAAAACCAAAAACCTCACGGCAAAATCAAATACTTCACTGCAAAAACCAAAAACCTCACGGCAAAAGCAAATACCCACGGCAAAACCAAAGCTATTTTGTTTTTGCTGTGAAGCATTTGGTTTTGCCGTGAGGTTTTTGGTTTTGCCGTGAGGTATTTTGTTTTTGCCGTAAGGTTTTTGGTTTTGCCGTGATGTTTTTGTTTTTGCCGTGAGGCTTTTGGTTTTACCGTGACAGTTGTGGGCCACCATAGATAGCCACAAAAATAAGTAAATAAGTTATTTTTCCCGGGACAGCTTGGAAGGGGGGATGGGGACGATGTCAACCTCGTCCCTAGGGCTTTTCCCTCAAAAAACGGTGGAACCCTAGGGACGAGGTTGGGACGATGTACCTGTCACCCGTACCAGGAGCCTATTGATAGGCTCCTGCCCGTACCTTTTATTCCTGTTTCCCGTCCTTTAATGTTAACTTTGCCTCTGCGCTTTTGTCAAAATATTGGTAATGTAGTATTTTTACGGCTTGTCCACCATTGAGAATCATGCACATTCCGGTTCCTGAATTTTTTCGCCACTTAGCCAGCTTTCTTCTTTTCCGGATACGAGTCTATTACTTTACTAACTATTCGGTACCTGAAATCTCTTAAAAAACAAAATGAAGTTAAATTAAAAACGAAAACCAAACACTGAAACAATATAAGACCTTTTTTTGACCCATGAAGGCAAGTCTGAAATTAAAAGGTCCCTGGGTCTGGGTTTGCACAGCACTTTACAGCTATAAAATAAGAGTTTAAAGTATTAATTAGTCAAATGAGTCAATGAGTCATGAGTCAATGAGTCAGATCTGAAAAAATAAACGTTTCGGTAAAAACAATAAAATTAAGCGTTACTCTTACTTATTTTGTCTACTATCTTCATTACTGCCTTGCACAAGGCCTACCTGTGACATGAAATGTAGCTCGCCCTGGGCTGTTTGTTAGCAGTTCGCAGGCCCTGCCGAATAGCAGAAGCGAAAAATAAGCCAGCCCAAGAGCCATAATAGGACAGAGAGGGACTCTCAGGGCGTTGGCCGGGATATCTCAATTTCAAAAAAGTTATTTTTAGAACTATGCGGACCACGCGGAAACAGTTTCCGGTAAACTGGTTGACTTCCGGAAGACTCGCTTTCACGATTTCAGCGCGCTAAAGCGAGGCGGCGTCAACAAATAAAAAAATGAGGGCACAAGTGGAGGGACAATGTGGAGTTGATAAATTGGCCTTCTTCAACAAAGAACCTACCATAGAAACTGCTTAAAACTTCTACATAAAAGGGTCCTTTACAAGCAACGGTAGAAATCGGTTAAAGCGACCGCGTGACCATCGTTTTTGTTTGAACAGCTGGAAAGAGGACAAGTAGCATTGCGGCCCGGATAAGCGTTGAAGACAAAATGCGCGGGTCCAACAAAGACGACCGTACAAGCAACCATGTGGACGTATTTTCTATTGAAAGAGGAAGGAAAAGAACGTATAAAGGTTTCCAGTATTTTTGTCACGGACATGACCAGGAATCATGTGGAAAACACCTTTTCCTGCTTGACTGATATTTTGTTCCGCACTTCACATATGGACAATTAACAATTAAGCACTTTAATATTCTTGAACACGAGGTGAATAGAAGCGGAATATTCGCGGCGAGGGTAATATTCCTAAAGCCACTATTCACCAAGATTGAAAATCAGTAAGGAGACCATTTAAGTTCAATTTGATTGACGGTTTTGACGGATCAACTAATGTGTGAAAATCGGTATGTGCAAAAGTTTGATCTTTACAGAATTTTCAAACATTGCAAATCAAATCGCAGTTAAAAAATCCTTTCGTAAACAATGGCCTAATGGATTATATGGAATCGCCAGAACTTCAAATTCTGCTTCCCAGCCTGTGAAGCACTAAGTGATAGATGTTAAACACCGATAAATTCCGTTCAAAAAAAAAGTAAAGGGTTAAAAAGGAACGTCATTTTTTCCCCAACCAACAGTCATTTTCAACATCATTAGTCAAGTCACAATTAACCTGCGATCAGGCGTTTTTTTTTTTTTTTCAGTTTTTTTTTCAAGGCTAAGTCACAATCGTCTTGATTACATGGAAATTTTTATTTTTTTTATCTAGTTAAATTCTTCTCTAAGCTGATTTCCTTTCTCATTTGTTTAAAATTTAATACATAGTGTTGGGCTACTTAGTACAAGGCTAAATTCAGCGAATAGACCGACATAAAAATTAATATAAGGTTCACGTAGCTCCAATTTGGTGATCTTGAGTTATGTAAGAACGTGTACGATCTTTTATAACAAGCTTTTAACAGTGATTGTCAGCATAAAATATTTTAGACCCTGGAGTACATGGAGTGGGGGACCCCAGTCTAGTGGGGTAAGTTTCTTTTCTTTTGTGTCCCCTAGAGCGTGAAAACAAAAGAAACCAACCCCACTAGACCGGGTCCCCCACTTTATGTAAACAGGCCCTTAATTATAGATAGATCTTCTACAGACTGGCAGATAGCAAACGCTGCGGTTAATGCTGTCAGTGTTTTAGCAACTTTCTTATGTCTTCGATTAGATCTCTCAATAAAATTATTGTTAATTACCCCAGATCTTGAGCGAATAGCGCGAAAAATCTGAGTTTGAGAAAAAATCATATATACGACAAAAGAATGATGAAGTACAGAATTGCATGCAGACCGTAGAATATTTGTCGGCCAATTCTTCCCCATGTGGTATTAGTAGAAAGCAATTCACCGTTTTCTTGTGTTTCCATGCGGTAAATGTGAACCAAAGGTGAACAGACCGCCAAGGAAAGGACCCAGATCGTGACAGTTTTTAGAAATTCTTTTCGTGGCCAGCTATTAATTCGTGCATTAAAAGGATCAACAACAGTCTTCAGTCTCTGATAGCTTAACACCAGAAGCGTTGTAATTGAAACGGTGTACGTTGCTTCGACGAGAAAGCCAGGAAGTTTACAGGTAACGTCACCGCCTATCCAACGCCAATAAAAGCCTATTGCATTTAAAATGGTGAGAAAAGTAAACAAAAGAGATCGGCAGAAGCTAGATTTGCCAAGAACCACATCACAGGAGAGCGTGTTCTGCGCAGGGTGACATAGCAGGTTGTTAGAACCCATGTATTACCAACGACTGACTTGATGAAAACAGCGCTATAAAATATGCCGAAGAAAACCACCAGAGAAAGCGAGAAAGAAGTGCTATTAACCATAGTTGAGATTGTTTAAATCGGTGTTTTGGCGTCGAATAATTTGAACGTATTTTATCCTAGGGTGGGACGGTTAATGAAGCTCCGACATGGAGTTCCAATGGGTTACTACTCGTCATTGCTGATTCGTGAAGAACTGCACACAGAAAACTGAAAAACAGCCTTAAATAATTCGCTCGATTTCAATATTGTCTTTAAAAGTTTTTCTTTCTGTGCGTAGAAGGGTTTTTTCTTTTTCTTCTTCTGTTAATGGCATTTTATGTTACGTTCAATCTCATATCATTTCCTGTCATCACGTCGTTCAGCTTTTGAACTTTAAATTAACTTGTTATCTGTGATTATTTAATCGGTTCCTTTTGTTCTCCACTGTTGCCAAACTTTTTATCGATCCATGGCTTTAAAATTAATAGACGCTAATCGTTGGAAAATCAGTAAAGACTGTTCTGGAAGAAAATTTAAACATTAAGTTTATTACGATAAAGCTCGATATTTCTTTCTTTTGCTCGATCGAAGAAAACAACCTTTGGTGTTTTCAGTCTAAATCCCCATTTTCAAGAGCTTAATTGTCATGACATAGTACTAATATTTTTTCTTAATAGACGATGCATTTATCGGTGGAAAAGCTTTTACTAAGAATCCATTCATGTGCAAATTGTATTCCAGGTGTTGCCTAGAGAAAGAAATTGGATTACTAGTTCCATGAAAAATGTCAGTCCCTCTTTTAGTAAGCACTAGTCTACTGGGTCTATAGCTGATTCCAAGTCAGAGTGATCTTTAAAAGGCAATAATTGGAAAATTGAAAACAGTCCTGGAAATCTTCAAGATCAGGCTTGAAATTTCCCCATTATATTTTGTTCCCAAACAGTCAAGTGAAACAATCTAAATCACAATTTTTATGCCGGACCCAATCACGACATAACAATCTTGTATTAATTTTTTTCCTTACAAAAGATGCATTAATTTAGGGACGCAAAGCTCAGTCTGAATCGATGCATTCATGTGCTCATCGTTTGCAGGTGTTAATAAAATGAAGAGACCAAATTGGACCAAAAAAGACCCCTATCTTTCTGTCTTTTTTCCCTCAATTTACAAATTTAGCGCCCCTGCATGAGAGATAATTTTTGGACAGCTGATCCCACATCTTTATCCTTTTTTTGATTTTCTTTTAAATGGTTTAAACGTAATTGCGCGCTCTCTTTTTGCTTCAAGGATCAGATATTATTAATAATAACCTCTTGAATTTTCTATTTTCTTCATTGTCGCTCTTATCTCAAAGTAGTACAGTAGACCTGGCAGTAGCTCAAACGCTGAAGGGAAACGAAAAACAGTTCGAGTTAGTGGGGTATTCGAGTTACTCGAGTTCTAGTTATCGAGGTTCTACTGTAATACATTTTAACCATTTTTGCGCTTGTAATTTCTTGTTTGTGAGTACACGAGATTCGTTAAATCTTTCTTCGTGCAGTAATTTTCGCTGAGGCGAAAACAAAAGTTTGACTCCCAGCTTCTCATGAATTCCTCAATAATTCATACCGTTTTGTCCAATAATCTAATACAAATTGAAAAGAAATTATAGTCGAAGCTCTCTTTGTGACCGCTCTCGTAAGCGACCGCAGCTCTAGTTACGAACATTCATTGTGGAACTCCATTTGAACTGTGACTTAACCTTTGTAATGAAAGCGCCCGTAAGCAGTGACCGCTCCCGTAAGCAAACGCGACCACTTTTTGGACTACCCGACTGGACTTTTCCTTTGTTTTTTAGCTCTCGTAAGCGGCTACCCAGACTCGATGTATCGGGACTTTGAGTTTATTAAACGGCTTCAAAAATCTCTGATGTAGATCAACTCATTCTAATACACTCTTGATACTGAGTTAGATATGGGGTTATTCGATCTAGTCTAAAAAAACTGGGCGTAAAGTTTAGCCGTGTTTGTATCAGATAAAAAGACACTCATTAAATATTAAGACGGAATCCACCAGGAAACTGAGTAGTTTTGATTTTCAGTGGACAAGAAACCGTGTGCCAGAATAATTTAAAGAATATTTCATTCTTTTTCACATTTATGTAATTTGTCATCTGTATAAAATGAACACAATAGAAAACTTCTCATGGGAGTCCGAGAAAATGAATGTCAAATTTCACAAGAATTGTGAAAACACAGGTAAAATTCTAAAAAAATGTTAAGATTGCCTTCGAATGTTAAACTGTGTAATACCAGCTGGAAGCCTTACCTCAGGGTTGAAGGTAAAAAAAACCTTCGGATATTCACTAGTTTTACAGTCAGACGCGATTAGATAAAGTCTAGGCCCAAACTGTTCAAATTATTTTGGTGTCCAATAAGTCATACAGAGAAGCTTATTTTAAATTTATATTAAGGTAAAAAGTAGTGCGTTCAGGAGTGTTAATTTATCAAAGAAATTCAGGAAAAATTCAGGAACTATTGACATGAAATAAGGTATAATTTGAAACTGTGAATGCACGGAGGCGAAATAATCGTTGTGTGTGTCCATCAAATAGGGTCGATTGGTCGTGGGCAGATTAAAAAAGGAAGTTCAAGTTAACAAAAAGCCTAATTCAGCAGCAAATTTTTAGATATTTAGTGGGGATAGATATAATTAGGGGTAAAAAAGATTGGCCAAGACAATTATTCATGGTAATTACTGAAGCTTTAATAGTGAAACATTATTTCCCAAAACAGATGTGCAGATAATTTATAAGAACGTATAAATCGAGGAAAGGGTATTTTTCGCTGGAGTTACCTCTAACACAGACGTCTTTTACAAGCCCAACTGATATTTTCCAAACAGAAACTATTAACAAACTTTTTCGCTTCATCAGTGGGGACATCCAGCAAAGCATTTGCGAAAGGTTAGTTATTTATTTAAAAACAAAACGAAACGGCTGAACAAATTAAAACTAGCCCGTACACAGACGTTGTTTTATTTTTCTTTTCGTTCTTTTCGAGAACGTTGGCGAGCGAGAACGAGCGCGGGGCGCAAGAAAGAAAAATAAAGAATTTTCTCCTTCCCGACCCCTAACCTCTTCTGCTGGCAGTGAGTAAATCCCCCCCGGTTTTTGTTTTTCATCACGCGCGCTCGATGGACTTTGAAGAGAAAAAAGAGGGTCTGTGAACAGGCTAGATCAAAACGAAACATATTAAAGGTTTTACTGCGGTATCAGGCAGTCAGTGAGCATAAATTTGATGTTAAACATACCAGTTATAGAGCGATAGATATACTAATCTTAAAGAGCAAATATAACTCCTGCTTAGACCGCGGTTTAGGACATTCAGTGGACCTTCAGATCTTTTCAAGTGTAGTAGGGGAACCCAACGACTGTTTTCTGCTAAGATTAAGCATTAAGATTAAGCGTTAAGATTAAGCACAATCATTTTTTTCTGGAAATTTCTATAGATAGCTCGAGAAACTGGGTTAAAAGTTCTAGATGAAATTCATACAAGTTATTCGAAGTTTCAGTCTGTTCACTGTTCTACAATTTTCTGAAGGTTTAGTCACCACTTCGTAAAAAAGGCTGGACTTCTAAAATTTTCGCATTTGGAAACAGTAACGGAAAGGGGTATCGCAAAATGGTTAGTTTCCAGTAAAAAATTAAAATTTAAAGCATCAAAGATTTTGTGACGCCCTAGGATGACGCGAACAGTAAAAGTTTATAGAGCTTTCTGGAACGCATTTGCAAAGCTTTGAAAACAATCTAAAAAGTTATCCTAAAATGGTTTTTGAAGAATATTGGAGAAAGCCGGCGATGGGTATTACAGATATCTAATCTTTAAGAACCGAATAAACCTAAATTCTATACCTAGACTACTGTACTTTTTAGCTATAGGACAATCGGAAGTGGCCACGAGATCTTTCACATGTTTCTGATGTAGGTTGTTTCAAGTAGCGCGTGTTTCTCTCCTCCTCACTATATATGCCTACATTGATATATTCTAGTGCAATGAAAATTTTTTAAATACAAGGATTGGCCGAGCCAAGCAACGTGGCCCGTCTTCATATTTTCATGAAAAATTTCAGCTCCGTTAACCGAGTGAAATTGTTCACGTCTGCACGAAAGTAGACTCGGAAAAATGACTATGATTTTGTTTGCTTTGAATGTTCTTTTGACAGTAACTTCATTAGATCGCATACATGCAACAATTCGTCCCTTCAAGCATCCCCTCATCAAAAAGAGGGCCTACAGGGTAACAATTGCTGGTGTCTGGGTTTAACTGTAATGTTATAGACCGCCACTTTTATAATCAGACAACGATATGGAGAATGGTTGTATAGTTATTACGTATGGCAATCATTCATTTGTTTGAGTCAATTGGTTATCTAGTTTGTTTCTTACTCCTCCATTGCTCTAAAATTTCTGTGTGGAGCGGTGAAATAATTATTGTACGTGTCGATCAAATAGTATAGGGCCGATTTGTTTTTTAAGCTGATTGACGAACAAAGTTCTAATTAAAAAATTAGAAAAAAATACAGGGATTAGCCGAGGTGAAAGCGACTTAGGCTCTCTTCATATTTTCATATGAGAAATTTCAGTTCGTTAACCAAGTGAAATTGCATGTTTACGTATTAAGTTATCAAAATATATATGAATATCATATATGAGAACTGCGGGGTAAAGAATTATATGAAAGAAGATCATCGCAGTTGTAGACACAACTTTTGCAGTTGGGAAAAGAAAGCCTTTTGCAGTTGCGTCTTTAACTGCGATGATCTTAGTTCTTTCATGTATTGTTTATGTACAGTTTGCCTCAACGTAGAAAAACTATGATTTATTGTTAGCAGTAGCTCGGAAAGTTCCTTGACCATTCGCCGTTTAAAATCAAGAGTTCCCTTTTTATGATAACTTTTATAGCTTACAAAACAGAAAAACACCATTAAACTTCCTTTGTTTCAGCAGAGACACATGCGGATAAAAACTAAACCGTTTGTTCCAACAACCGATACTGTCGATCAGCGTCCTAATGTATCTCCATTAGTGATCTTTGCGGAACTAACATCAGCCTTCTTTGTCCACGTTCTTAATTGAAATATTTTTCAAATTCTTCTGAAAGGCAGACGAGCAACAGAGAGAAAAAGGGAATTAAAAGAGTGAAGCGAAAAAAATAACAAGCCATGATATCATTCGAGTGCATCACCTGGCTCGCTGTATTCCTTACCATGTCTGTTGCTATAGTAACAGTGAACCTTCTATTAATCGTTCTTTTTTGAAAAAAACCGCAGTGTTCGCACTCGTGCTATGTAGCTTTTCCCACTTTTTTCTATTTGTAACCTTACTCTACTTCTGCGACATTGTGCAATTTCCGCACTTAACCCTGGAACTGACATTAACAACTGGCTTTCTCTTCGTCTGGTTTCCTCTGACCTCTCTTACAAACATTGCAGTAATTTTATTGGATCAGATGCACGCAACAATTCGTCCCTATACAGCCCTTAGGCATCGCCTCATTAAAAAGAGAGTCTACGGGGTAACAATTGCTGCTCTTGTCTGGGTTTTACCTGCAATGCTTATTATACTAATCCTTAAGAATCGAATGTTTAACCAAAGTCCTATATTTAGCACACCTAGTGGACCTTCAGTCTTTTCATGTGGTAGCCCGGGGCACCCAACGACTGGTTTTTGTGAATAGCTGTTCGAAGAAGCACATATTATCTAGAGGTTCCTATAGCTCGAAGAAAGTTAAAAACTCATGGATGAATGTATCATTCATCTCAGTTTTTCGAAGTTTTCAGTCTATTAACTTCTCTGATTGAAGTTGGGAATGGGATTTTCACTTTTCACTTGTCTTCCCATATTTCGTGGTCATCATTCGCAAAAATGGACTACTTATAATAAATTTTGGGCTTTAAAATCAGTAACAAAAAGATGTACATCGGAAAATGTTGAGTTTTCTGTATATTTAATAGCATCAAAGATGGTCGAAAAAGTAAAGCGCTAACTGATAATTCGCATCGGCTGAAGAGGCCCAAGGATGTCACCAAACAGATACATATTTTTTAGAGTTTCCTACAAGGCATTTGCAGAGCTGCTTTTTAAAACGACAATCTTAAAGATATCCTTAAATGGTTTGAGTAAATTTTGGAGAGAGGCGGCGTCGGATATGGTGGACGGGTTGTAGAGCAGTGTTTCTCTCCTCCTCAATATAATATATACTTACCTAAAAATACTTGCAATGGAAAATGTTAAAATGCAAGGATTGTCCGAGCTAATAAGCCGCGACTTAAGGCCCTCTTCAGTCATATTTTCATGAGAAATTTCAGCTCCTTTAACCGAGTGAAATTGTTCACGAAGAGATGGCATGAAACATTTAATATTTTTCCGGTGTCACTAATGGACAGTTGATTGTCTTAGAAGGGTTAACTGAAATGATAGTCACATTTTCAATTTGGTGATCAGTTACTCCCTATATACCAAACAGACCTTCAATATTTTTAAAGAGCGAAATAAAAATGTTAAAAACGTATTGATGTAATAGATTCAAATACAATTTTAGCCACAGTTGGATTGTTAGTTAACTAGTTAGTTAGTAGTACCCTTTGCATTTTACCACGAACATTTTTTGCTCCTGATGTAATAACATAATGTTTAGCTGTATATATCTAGCCGGATTTTTGAAATCGTTATCGTCAAATGGACCTTTTCCGTCCAAAAGTTTTTTTTCGGCCAAAAACTATATCCAAAGTAGCTCATTGTAACCATTGCTATTTTTTCTTCTCCTCCTTTCCTTTTCCTTCGTTACTGTGATTTTCTGAGCCGTTCTCGGGCTCAAGAAACCTGCCTTTTGACGCTTTGTCAGCCAAATGACTGCAAATTTCGTTAGGTTGGTTTTCCAAAAATCGGTTAGGTATACTATAATAATTATTAACGAACGCTGACGTTAATTAGTTGTAAAAATATTCAGCTGAAACGAAATTTAATGCCCTTAACTTTTAGTCAACTAATTTATCCTAATCTCCCCTCAAACGTCCATGATATTTTTTCCACAGGTGGAAACAATGGTTTTCACTTCAGCCTTTGTAATGGCAATTTGAAAAACTGTAAGTTAAAGGTGAGCTTCCTAATTCGTCGAATTATTATTCATGTATCTTAATGATCTTTGAAAAACAGACGTCAACCTTGTTTGTTCACCTCCTACTTTTCTTTTCTAGGTAATCAAACTTAATTCAATTCAAATTCTTTCTAAAGGTAGACGAACAACAGGAGGGAACGGTGAAAAGTGTGAAGCGAAAAGAAGTAAAAGAAAACAAGTCATGCTATTTTCTTCGTCCGAGTGTATCACCTGGATTGCTGTAGCCCTTACCGTGTGTGTTGCTATAGTAACAGTGAACCTTATATCAATCATTCTTTTTATAAAAAACCGCAGTCTTCGCACTCGTGCCATGTACCTAGTTATAAACCTGACCGTAGCTGATATGTTTGTCGGAGGATTTTGTCACTTTTTTTTTTTCAATACCTCTCACCTGAACTATACTCATGCGACATTGTGATAATGAACTTAAGCCAGGAACTAATTCTGATAATTGCCTTTCTCTTCGCCTGGTTTCCTCTGACCTCTCTAACAAACATTGTAGTGATTTCAATAGATCGGATGCATGCAACAATTCGTCCCTTCAGGCATCGCCTCATCAAAAAGTGGGTCTACGGGGTAACAACTGCTGGTGTCTGGGTTTTAGCTACAATGGTATCAACTGCCACTTTAATACTTAGGCAATATGGGAAGGAATGGTCGTATCATTTTTACTTATGGCAGTCATACTGTTGTTTGGGTCTATTTGTTATCTGTGTTTCTTACTCTTCCATTGCTATTAAATTTTTGTGTGGAGGGCATCCTCAGCACCATGGTGCAGCCAACAGACAAAAGAAACTGACCGTAACATTATTCATAATGACTATCGTATCCTTACTGATGTGGCTACCATTTGCGGTTTTTGCTTTTCTTTATCAAACTGGTATCATAAGATTTCTTTCTTTCCAGGAAGTACTACGTTTGGATTTTTCTTTAAAGATTCTATATTTGATGAACTCGCATGTTAATTCCATCGTTTACACAATCAGAATTCCAGAGTTCAGGAAAGCTCTCCTGCTGTTATTTAAACGTCAACGAAGACAAAATGCCCAAGTTATTCCTCTCCATGCGCTTTAATGTACTTTATTGAACACTTGGAAACAAACTAATGATTTCGTCATCCTCATAAAAACACAAACAAACGAACAAACGGTAGGTGATTGTATACTATTATTGCGGCCTTTAAAGTTCGATAAAAAGACCGTAAATAAATGTTGTGGTACAATTTTTTCCTTGATGCAAATGGTTTTTTCCTTTGTTTTAAACTCTGATTCTCAATCGTACATAACCATACCGCAACACAAAGGAAAACAAAATCTAAACCATTGATGAGTTGAACCACAGTATTTCGTCAAATATAACTATAGATCCGGCTAGTAGTCTCCTTTATCTTTTCGTTACGTTTAGTACGCTTCCAAAATGAAAAGATATCCTTTACATTTCCTTGTTTAGAGTTAGTCATTATGATTGTGGTCGCAAAACATGAAATATATCCATTAGGTACATTAAGCGCAGAAGTTGTTTAGTTCTTAATTTGTTATTTCACAACGCGATATCTGTTTTAATAGACAGTGCGACTTGTTTTGAAGGTAAAATACCTCTGTTAGTAAAATCAGCATTTTAAGAGACTTAATAAAGTTGCCATTTATAAAACAGGATTTCTTTACGTTCTTATCTGTGTCTGGAATATCACAAGGAATGGGCCGGAAAAACGCTTAAATGGGAAAAGCACACTTCTGTGTCCTAAACATGGGAAAAGTCAGAAGATTGTTAAAAGTGTCTTTTTTTCACGCCAATTTTAGGAGAGGATTATAAGAATGTTGTTTTTCCTCGTTGTGTGGTTAAGAACATTTGTATACAGCTTGCCAGATACATTCAAGACTCTTTCTGCCACTATTGTTGAACATTTCCGGGTCTTTTTTTGAGAGATAATATATAGCCAAATCTGAGAAGGAAAGTCAATTAAAAAACTTTGAAAAGCATAGATGAATGAAGAGTCATCAAAAGTATTCAGCCTTTCTCGAGAAATAGAAATTTGTAAACAAGAGTTTTCTTCTTCAAACATATATATTTTACATCAGAAAACTTTCCCCTGATAAATGAGGATGGAGACATATCAAATAGTCTGGATTGAATATTGTCATCACTGGAAACTAAATCCAGTAAATCCATCTTGTCAGTTCGTGTCCTTTAACTTCGCCATGAATTCTTGGTGAAAAGTTCTTAGTCGCTCAAACATTGGAGCAAACGTCTCTTCAGAAGGAAGAATAGTAATCCTACCAAGAAAGATTAAAACGTGAAACCGTTTTCAGATATTTCCTTCGTATGGATAGTGAGTCTGAAAAATCAAAAAGTTTTGGATTATTTTAACCCATAACGTGGAGATAAAACTTGGTCCAATTTCATCAGACTTTCACACGATGACAGAACGTCGCTTTTACAGACAAGTCGCTTTTAGGACGCCTTTTCCCACGTTAGTTTCAGCTCTGGTCCATACCGTATAATCCCGGTTGTAAGCCCTTCTCTTTGTAAACACCAACTTTATCACATTTGCAGGCCCTCCACTAAGACCCCATCACCCCGGCTATGAGCCGATCTGTGTATACCCTTATTGCTTTCGTCAGAACGCATCCTAATTCGGTGTTCCTGTGGTACAAAGGCAGAATTATTCGGGGTTGGAGGGGGTGGGGGGGGGGGGGGGGAAGAGGGGTCTTTTCAAATGTAAAGGTGCAGTCAATCTAATCAATCTAAATATAGTAAACAAGCCTGTAAAAACCTTTGGACACAAGGGCGCAAATGATATCACAGAGAGGTTTTTGAAATCATCAAAATCCCGACCTGAAGTTGACGGCCCTTGTTAATTCAAATCTTACCTGTAGTAAAAGTTGTTACCGCTGCCTTTCATATCAAAAACGTGGCCAGGAATCATGTAAATTCCAGTTTTCTCCAGCGCCTGCCAACAGTAAAACTCGTCTGGTGGCATTTCCTTGGCCTAAATAACAATGACAATACAAACAACTTAGTAAAGTCAAAAACTATTTACACATTACTTTTGTCCACCCCAAAATCCTTTCACTTCGCTCACCAAACAGACCACATACATACTTTCCTTGTGAGGGGAATATCTGTATTTCAAAGAATCCCTCGTTGAAGCCTTCACTAGGAGCTGTTACTAGTTAGATCGATACGACATATGGAATTTAACAATGCAATATGGAAAGTTGAGAAAGTGAAATTTTAATTTTCCCGGGACATTATCAGTAGCCTGAATAAGATGGGAGCCTACAGCGTCCTTTTCACTTTTTCTAACCAAAGAGCGCCTTTTGAGAAAACTGACACGGCGGGAGACGGGTTGGCATTCTTCTAATATAAGGTGCATCCACGAGAATCTTGGCTTCTGGATCGCACGTTGTGGATCCCGGATTTTATGCTGTAGATCCCGGATGGCAGGTACTGGATACAGTATTCCTTGTCCGTGAAAGGTGGATGTCAGATTCCAATCGTTAGCGAGATTCCAGGTTTCCTATATAGAGCAGGCCCCAGCTGTTAAAAAGGTGGATAGCGCTATTCACGGGATAAATCTCTATCCATCCTAGGTGTCGGTAATCCGGATTCCGGAACCCGGGAATTTTTTTCTTGTAGACTGATCCGGAGTCAGTTCTGGGGTTTGAAATTTGGAATTCAGACCTGGTTGTTCAAAAGATGGATAGCGTTATCCATGGGATAAATCTCTATCTAGTGGATAAGTATTAGGGAAACCAGTAGGCCCTTTGCAGCTAGCCATTCACGTGGAACAACCGGCCTTGATTTCTAGTGCCACACTGCAGAATACTGTCAGTAATGGAAATTGGATAGTGCAATAGGCCCTTTGCAGCTAGTCATTCACGTGGTACAAAACCGCCACGCTGGAGAGCAAAAGCCGCACTGGGACAAGACAATCAAAAGACAAACATAATTTTAAATTGTAATTTTCTTTGTTTGTGTCCCAGTGCGACTTTTGCTCTCCAGCACGGCGGTTTTGTACCACGTGAATGACTAGCTGCAAAGGGCCTATTGCACTATCCAATTTCCATTACTGACAGTATTCTGCAGTGTGGCACTAGAAATCAAGGCCGGAAACAGGACATGATACCTTGGCTGCCTCGATAGCTTTCTGTTGAAGTGTTATCCTTGGAAACGCATACATTGCACCTGCCACCTCGTTACACTTAACATTTTCCATTGAGTTAAGAACCTCCGTTGTCATCTTTGATTTCTTCCTGCAAGAATCCTTGATGGATGTTACTTTCTGTACAACGAGTTTACCTGAAACATGTTATAACCGAAGCGGCTTATACATCCTTAAAAATAAGAGCACAAAAAAGGAAAGGTCTAATTATTCCAATGGGATTCATGCACATAGTGTAATCAAAAAACTAAAAGAAATACATTTTGGCGCGCAAATAATAGCAGTGCCCTGGCGAGAGAACGTATTCACTCGCCGCCAGTTTCTACGCAGGCCATGCCAAAGGATCTGTAGTAAATGGTGCTCTTTCTTTGTACTATCTTTCACTTCTGTTTTCCTTGGCAAACTTTTATCAAAGAAATTCAGGAAAAATTCAGGAACTATTGATATGAAATAAGTTATAATTTGAAAATGTGGGGATACCTTGAATGATGCACGGAGGCGAAATAGTCGTTGTGTGTGTCCATCAAATAGGGTCGATTGGTTGTGGGCTGATTAAAAAAGGAAGTTCAAGTTAACAAAAAACCTAATTCAGCGGCAAATATTGAGTTATTTAGTGGGGATAGAAATAATGAGGGGTCAAAAATGATGACCAAGACAATATTCATGGTAAACTGAAGTTTAACAGATTTGCAGATAATTTATGAGACCGTATAAATCAAGGGAAGATTATTTTTCGCTGGAGTTACCTCAACCGCAGACGTATTTTCCAATCCGAACAGATATTTTCCAAACAAAAACTACAGATATACTTTTTTGCTTGATCAGTGGGAACACCCAGCATAGCATTTTGCGAAAGGTTAGTTATTTATTTATAAACAAAACGAAACGGCTGAACAAATTAAAACTCACTATAGCCTGTACACAGACGTTGTTTTATTTTTCTTTTCGTTCTTTTCGAAAACATCGGCGAGCGAGAACGAGCGTGGAGCGCGAGAAAGAAAAATAAAGAATTTTCTCCTTCCTCACCCCTAACCTCTTCCGCTGGCGGTCAGCAAATGCCCCGCGGTTTTAAAATTTGTTTTTTAAAAGGGGCGCTCGATGGACTTTGAAGAGAAATAGAGGGTCTGTGAACAGGCTAGGACAAAACGAAACATATTAAAGGTTTTTACTGCGGTATCATTATTCTTTGCCAGAGTAACCTCCAACGCAGACAAGCCTAACTGACATTTTGCAAAGTCTTTTTTTCCGCTTCGTCAGTTGAGACATGCAGCAAACGGAATTTTCTGAAAGGTTAATTAGTTACACACAAGAAGAAAACAAAATGCAACTTGAGAAAAAGGTTTTAATTACGCGTTTTCCCGGGCTCAGCGATAGCCACTTGTTTTTGTTTTCAGTTCTTTTAACTATAATTAGATTGCTTGTATCTGCTTTTTGAATATTAATAGTTACTCTATTTTGGGCCTCAATTGTTATTGTAAAACTGCTATTTCTTTAATCTTAGTCAGAGGATTTGTGTACCACGGGGAGGAGTTTCTAGAAGCAGCCACTGGAGTTCTACGATCAGTCATTGACAAAATGGTTTCACTGCAAGAGCCTCAAGTAAGTTACTAATCGTTTTTTTTTTACGTTAGAGGCCTGGCTTGTCTAGGGCTCACTCGCTTTCTAAAGAGTACATGTAGATGAAACAAGTCAATCGCTGTCGATTTAATCAACAACTTTTGTCAGCTGTAAAAAGTAATCAGCACGACGCAATCGTTTGGTTCTCTTCCCGTAAAAAAGGCGAAGGCTTTGAAAAGCGACTCTACGTGAACGTCTGGCAGCGTGGAAATGATAATTAACAATTATTTCTCGAACCCGAATGGGCTATGAGTCAATAGCCTATGAGGCCGAAGGCCGAATGGGCTATTGACTCAGAGGCCATGAGGGCAAGAGGAGTAATTGTTTTAGTAAAATCCAACTAGTTGGTCAAAAATATCGAGACAAAACAACTTTAGCTAGTTAAAGCTAGACTTTAATCATTTTTTGCCGCCAAAAAGTCGGCGCTTTCTGCTACTGGTGGGCTATAACATATAGCCTAGTAGTAGCTCAACCAATCAGACTGCAGCATTGATAATAGACCACTAGTTGGATTTTACCAAAGATACATAGTTCCTCCAAAATATTTTTTCTAAAGCTATGGTAGAACGGGCAACAAAATTGTTACACGCGTTTTGCAACATTGCTGCAAAACGGGTTGAAAAGCTATGTTGCGTGTTTTACCACCCGCGTTCAAGCTTGTCTTGTAACAAATCAAGTTGTGTGAAAGGTTTGAACCCAGGAGTCATTTAAATCAAAAGGAGGATGAGTTTGATCATCCGGGTGAACGTAGTCCTAAATAAGACTGTTGTTGTTGACAGTGACTGACGTTTCGGCAACCTGTGCGGAAGTCATCTTCAGAGTCAAAGTGAGTTGTATCACGTCAGTTGATGGTATTATACTCTGGTTATTGATCTGATTGGTCAATTACGTCGCAATGTTATTGGTCGTCTGTCAGTTAAGCCGTGATGTTATTGGCTATAAAGACTCGTAATCAGTAATTGGCGCGTTTCGATCCGTCTATTGTCACAGTTAAACAGTCGTCTATTGTTCAGTCAAATTGTCAGTTCTCCAGTCGTTCTCTCGTAGTTAATTTTGCTCGTCAATAAGACGTTTGTACGGCGCTGGTAACTGTTGGCTACGATTCAGTGGTGTTTGTTCTAAGTTAGTAAACCAGCTTTCTAAAGTAAGACGTTGATAGTAGTCTGTAGAAATCAAGTTGTTGCAGGTTGCGTGAGTACTGACTTCTTATTGGCTAAAATTACGCAGGAGTCGCGCAATACACGGTAGATACATCACCTGCTGCACAATGACTTTGCCTTGGGCCGGTAAAACGCGCAACCAGTACAGATTTTGTTACAAAAAGAAGAACTATTCTCTACTCAGTCTGCGATAACTTGTCACAACCTGGAACAACCTGATTTGTTGAAGCTGGGTTTAAACTCGCTCGTTTGCAAGACACATTGAGCAGCTGATCATAGGTGAAAGCTGAATTTGGGTGGTGTTTTTTTTTTGTAGTGTATAACAGCTGAACATGTGACCATAGTGTGCCGTGTTACCGTCGAAACCTCATGTGAAGCAGTGAAAGTCAAGCTGATAAGCATTCTGGGATTCATCAGCAAGATGGCCGCAAGAAAGGACAACGGGCTGGAGATCCTGAAGGTTTGCGTCCCCTTTTAATTATCTTTATTTAGACAACACTAATGGAGGATCTCGTAAGAAGACTAAATTAGCCCTAAATCAAGTTTATGTTATGTAAGGTATAATTTGTGAGTGCTTTCTACTTGAACATTGACTGAATAGTTTTCTTGCTTCCATGGTGAAAACAGCTCAATTAGGTCGTCGTCCGCTGAGTCAAAAGTTAGAGCCAGTTGTCATGAATTGTTGACTCTTAGCGAAAAAGGTTCAGTGCGGATTTCACAATTTTCTGTCTCTCATCCTTGGGCTTTGCCGTTTTTTTTTAGTGCTTTAGTGTTGTTTTTCATGGGATCCCAAGAATCAACCAAGCTTCTTTTTTTATTAGTCTTTAGGTACTGTCTTCCGTGATATTGTGGTCGGTCAATACAGTCTCTGGGTGGTATGTGAAACCTTGGACGCCATTTTTGATACTTTCGCCGACGGACCGCTGGTTAACGCTGCTGCAGACTCGATTGGTCTCATGATCAACCTTCAACAGTTGGTACCAGTTCTAAAACCTAGGGTAAGGAACAGTTTAATGTACGCGGGAGGCGTATGCCTCATTTATACTTGAAAAAGTCACATACAAGCCAGTTTTCCTTATTTTGATCAGATCGATTGAGTGGCTAGCGCCGGAAACATCACCTTCTTACTTTTTTTGAAAAATAGCCAATTTCGCCCTTCCCTGATTTGAGTGTCCTTTTCTTGCGGTTTAGGAAGTGCTGAGGAATTAGTGTACAAAATTTTTCGAAATGTTTTCCTGATTTAATCACGTTTACCTACCAAATCGTATCAAATAAAATGGTATTCAACTGACTTTTGAAAGCAGTTTCGTAGTTTTGTTTTGGTTTTAATTTAAATCTTAAAACACCGAATTGGTGCGTCGTTGAAAAAGTTAGACTAACTAAGCTTTGTTTTCAAAGAGAAGTACTCTTTTCTAAGAATCACATTTGTTGTTTTTCAGGTAAAAACTGAGAGAAGAACTCTTGGGGATCATTATCCTGTGATAGATGCCGCGAGAGTGAACTTAGCGAGGTTTATAAAATACAAACAGAAAGGTCATTAGGAAGTGTAATGGCAGACCGCTACCCGTCAAATGGTCTTCGCCCTCTCAGGAAACCCGGAGCCTTCATCTTTTCCCAAAAAATTGACGGTCACAGCGTATTAGATTTTCAGGCTTTTTTTATTCATTCATCTTTTGCGCCACCATTAAAGTTCCAGCTCATTAAAGCCGAATAGGATTTCCAGCTACTAAACTACAGTCATTGACGGCGTTTGGTGTCCTGTGTAGCTAGTTAAACTGATTCATCCGTTAGTCGTTGAAGTTTATGTTAGAGCTTAGAGTCACCAGAATTTAGTGTGAAGGAGGCAATTCCAGTCGCGAGGAGTGCAGCATGAAATCGTGGAAGTCTAACGCGCTGGGATACTTTAGTGGAACCAGATGGAGGCTCCGAGACAATGGAACTTCTGGCCATTTTTAAACTGGTTAAATTTGTGTAGACAAATTGGACCTGTTTAACCTGTTTAAACACGTTTGGACGGGCGAACTGATGTTAGAAACGCCGACTGACTATAATAATAATAGTTAAATCCACGAACCGAGTTATTGAAATAATCTTACCCACACCAGAATAAGTTTCTCATCTCGAAAAAATCAAGCGCATTTCAGTCGAATTCAAAATTGTTTAGATATCCCTTTTCGTACTTTGATAATTCTGGTGATCAGTAGTCAAAGAATTTCTCACCAAGTTTTATGACAGCAAGGACTGAATATTCACGGCACTGCTGGAGTGAATTATTGACGAATTTTAAGACTATCTATAGCAGCTTTTATAGACGAATGGTATTATCGTTCATTGTCTCATTTTTTTTACCCTGATGGGTGATCATACCTTTTAACCTCTGTTGTCAACGGAGTTAGATTCTCTCGCTTCACGTGTTTTCTTTTTAAGACACAGATCGGAGTTCAAATCAGAGTGTGAATCATAGTCAAGACTAAATTTTTCTGAACAAGTTGTGTCATTCATACGGAGAATGTTCGTCTTGTGTAATCTCAGTCATTTGGAAGCAGGGGTATATTTATTTCTTCAGGTAATGTCTATTTAGCGGTCACCTACCCTGAATGCCAGAGTCTTTTCATGCGCGGTTTCCGGTTTCTGCCATATCTTTATACAGTGACCTGCGTCTCTTTTTTTGGTCCTTCGCCTCTCGTCGCTTCGGCCTACGGCCGACCCGAATCATCCCCTCTGCAGTTGATCGCTTCGCGCGCTATCAAAGACCTCTGGTACACAGGGCGGTAGCCACTTGAGGTTGGCCCCTTAAAAGAGGCTGGTCGGGCTGTTTTAAAAACGGCCTTGCGTAATAGTTAATCTTCTAGGGTGCCTAGTGTTCTAAGTATCGAATTAAGAAAGAGTTTATCATTCTGTAAACAGCTTCTGAAAATATGATAACTTATCTGACACTGTAAATATGCAACAATCGTGCAATAAATGAAGTATACACTTAAAAGAAGAGACGACTTCTCGGTCCAAAAAAAATATTCGCGCATGGGAAAATTATATGAAACAAAAATCATGCACGCCAATTAACCCTAAAAAATATTCATGCTATGGCCTAAAAAAATTCGTACAAGGAATTTGATAACAAAAAAAACATTCCTGCGGCTCGAAAATTCCCCACCCCCCTCCCCTAACTTTTCTAATGGTCCGTCCCTTAGGACACAAAAGGGGGTCATTGTGCCAGGCGGTCCTAGCGGAGACCGTTAACCTGAGATCAGGCCCACTTTGAGCGGTTCTCATAGCGAAACGAAAATAGAGCCTGATCTCAGGTTAGGAGACCGTGGAAACTGGGACTAAGAATCGTTGCGTGATCGAAGCCACGCATGTTTTGCGAAGAAAGATTAGGAAAGATTAAATTTAGAGCTTTTCCGAAAAGTGTCGGTCCACGAATTCTATCGCTTGAAAGCGTTGATTCCTATTTATATTCACGACTAAGAGACGGGAATGGGTGTGCAGCTCGAACTATGGAGCCTGAGTGTTTAATGCCGTCCAAACAATATACAAAGTTCAACATCATAACTAAAGAATGGTATACAAATATTCCTAAATAAAGTCACTCAGGCTAAACTATTCACGTGCGCCGCCTGATACGAAAACCCAAAAAACCCAATGGGAAAAAATTGGGAACGTATTCCCCAACCGATGCGATCGCACAACTTCTGGGGGTTAAAGGTAAAAAATCAATCGATAGATGAATAAAGTAACATATAAAAATGAAAGTTGATAGTTCGAGAGCTGAGATGAATACATTACAACTGTCAAAACCTTATATACCTAATAACAATAGAGTCAATTAACGCCATAGCGGCTCACATGCGTTCATACCAATAGGAAAGTATTTACATTCTCTGTCACTGCCACTACGTTTAGCTCCGCCGAATGTAAATACATTTACTTTGGAACAGGTGAACATTACTGAGTGGTCGAAAAAAATAAGAATCATAAGACTGCCAAATATTTCGGGAATAAATCGGAATTTTTTTGTTTTGGAGGCAATGTCACAAATGTTTGGGTGACAATACAATACAATACATAGAGGATATTACAGGGTGGCGCGAAGATATGAATTTTATTTTCGAGTGGCAAAATTATTTTTGTCCCGGATGTAGTTTTTATCAATTTTACGAGTGGTATATTTTCCAGTAAAACACTCGTGTCTATATAATAAAATTCAATAAAATGCAAAGCAAAGCAATGCAATGCAATGCAATGCAATGCAGTGCAATACAATACAAAACAAGACAATAAAATGCTATAACCTTTATTTAACGCAGTCAAATGTACTTCAGTAGCTAAATAGCTACTTTACAGATATGAAGGAAGAAGGTTTAAATTGTTACAATTCAGATAAAGCCTGAAACATGTTATAACGGTAGCGGCTTATGAGTCATGCTTAAAAATAAGAGCATAAAACAGGAAAGGTCTAATTATTCCAATGGGATTCATGCACATAGTGTAATCAAAAAACTAAAAGAAATTAAGGTTTTGGCGCACAAAATAAAAGCGGTGTCCTGGCGAGAGGAACTCATTCACTCGCCGCCAGTCCCTACGCAGGCTAAAGGATCTGTTAATAGTAAATTGTGTTCTCTTTTGTACTATCTTGCACTTCTGTTTTACTTGGCATAATTTTATCAAAAAAATTCAAGAAAAATTTGGGAACTATCGACATGAAATAAGTTATAATTTGAAACTGTAAGGACACCTAGAGAAACTACAGCTCGTGTCCTACTTTGCTTGAATGATGTACGGACGCCGCGAAATAATCGTTGTAGGTGTCCATCAAATAGGGTCGATTGGTTGTGGGCTGATTAAAACAAGGAAGTTCAAGTTAACGAAAAACATAATTCAGCAGCAAATATTTAGTTATTTAGTGGGGGGTAGATACATTTAGGGGTAAAAAAATGATGGCCAAGACAATTATTCATGGTAATTACTGAAGCTTTTAATAGTGAAATATTATTTCCCAAAACAGATGTGCAGATAATTTATAAGAACGTATAAATCGAGGAAAGATTATTTTTCGCTGGAGTTACCTCCAACACGGACGTCTTTTACAAGGCCAACTGATATTTTCCAAGCAAAAACTATTAATATATTTTTTCGCTTCATCAGTGGGGACATCCAGCAAAGCATTTGCGAAAGGTTAGTTATTTAAACAAAACGAAACGGCTGAACAAAACTAGCCCGTACACAAACATTGTTTTATTTTTCTTTTCGTTCTTTTCGAAAACATCGGCGAGAGAGAACGAGCGCGGAGCACAAGAAAAAAAAAAAAAAGAATTTTCTCCTTTCCCACGCCTAACCCCTTCCGCTGGCGGTCAGTAAATCGCCTGCGGTTTTTGTTTTTTATCACGCGCGCTCGATGCACTTTGAAGAGAAAATAGAGGGTCTGTGAACAGGCTAGAACAAAACGAAACATATTAAAGGTTTTTACTGCGGTATCATGTAGTCAGTGAGCATAAATTTGATGTTAAACATACCAGTTATAGAGCGATAGATATACTCAATCTTAAAGAAGCAAATATAAGTCCTACTTAGACCGCGGTTTAGGACATTCAGTGGACCTTCAGATCTTTTCAAGTGTAGTAGGGGCACCCAACGACTGTTTTTTGTTAGAAGATTAACCACAATCGTTTTTTTCTGGAAATTTCTATAGATAGCTCGAGAAACTGGGTTAAAAGTTCTAAATGAAATTCATATAAGTTATTCGAAATTTCAGTCTATTAACTGTTCTACAATTTTTTGAAGGTTTAGTCACCACTTCGTAAAAAAGGCCGGACTTCTAAAATTTTCGCCTTTGGAAACCTGAGTAACGGAAAGGGGTATCGCAAAATGGTTAGTTCTTCTGTAAAAAATTAAAATTTAAAGCATCAAAGATTTTGGGACGCCCGAGGACGGACTGAACAGATTAAAAGTTTACAGAGCTTTCTAGAACGCATTTGCAAAGCTTTGAAAACAATCTAAAAAGATATCCTAAAATGGTTTTTGAAGAATATTGGAGAAAGCCGGCGATGGGTATAACAGATATGTAATCTTTAAGAACCGAATAAACCTAAGTTCTATACCTAGACCACGTTTTAGCTATAGGACAATCGGAAGTGGCCACGAGATCTTTCACATGTTTCTGATCGGTAGGTTGTTTCAAGTAGCGCGTGTTTCTCTCCTCCTCACTATATATGCCTACATTGACATATTTTAGTGCAATGAAAAATATTTAAATACAAGGATTGGCCGAGCCAAGCAACGTGGGCCATCTTCATATTTTCATGAAAAATTTCAGCGCCGTTAACCGAGTGAAATTGTTCACGTTTGCACGAAAGTAGACTCGGAAAAATGACTATGATTTTGTTTTCTTTGAAAGTTCTTTTGACAGTAACTTCATTAGATCGGATGCATGCAACAATTCGTCCCTTCAGGCATCGCCTCATCAAAAAGTGGGTCTACGGGGTAACAATTGCTGGTGTCTGGGTTTTAACTGTAATTTTATCGACCGCCACTTTTATAGTTAGACGACGATATCGAGAATAGTTGTATAGTTATTACGTATGGCAATCATTCATTTGTTTGTGTCAGTTGGTTATCTAGTTTGTTTCTTCCTCCTCCATTGTTCTAAAATTTCTGTGTGGAGCGGTGAAATAATTATTGTATGTGTCGATCAAATAGTATAGGGCCAATTTGTTTTTTGTGCTGATTGACGAACAAAGTTCTAATTAAAAAAAAATATGGGGGTAGATATAAAAATAAGCGGAAGATGATAAGCAAAGGAAATTATTCAAGGTTAGCTCACTCTTTAGTGCAATATTTCCATATTTAAAACAGTCATGTGCAGATAATTTAAGACCGGAAGATTATTCTTCGCCGGAGTAACACTGTCCAACGCAGATGCCTTTTACAAGCCTAACTGATGATTAATTTTTCAAATATAGATGCATATTTTTCTCATCGCTTTATCAGAGGAGACATTTAAAAGAAGAAAAATAAAAAACGTTTTAACTTTGGTATCATACAATTGAGTATTTCTTTAAGAACCGGATATTTGACCTAAGTCCTGTTTAGACCACTGGTGCAAACATTCAGAGGACCTTCAGAATTAACCTTAGCCCATTCAGTGTTATATCTAGGTTCCACTGTATATTGCCATATAAGCTGCTGTCGAGCTCACCACTATAGACGTCAGACCTGATGTCCTTCGTTAAGTCGTAAGGTTTTATAAATTTGGCGGAAGAACTTGTTGCGACCCGTATTGGAGTTACAAGACAAAAAACATTGAAGACTTGAGTTTTAAAATAAATGGTGGCAAATTCATTTGACACAAGCTACGTCACATAAAAAATATTTATGGAGCTAACGTGACATTAAGTTCGGTTGACTTTGAAATTGGTAGAAGATAACTGACAATGCAATCGACTTTTCCGTTCTCACTATGGATAATTGATTGTCTTAAAAGGGTTACCTGCCTGGTCAGTCATTTTTATACTCCGGTGAACAAGCGTCGGCGTCAGTTAGTTAATTATTCAACTGAAAACTATATATCAAACATTAATATTATCGCCCTCAGTTTTTAGTGAACTGATTGTAATGTCTCCTCACACGCCTTTGATATTTTCTTCCATATGAGAAAGCAAGGCTTTGCGCTTCAACTTTTCTGACACCAACTGAAAAACTTTTAGTAAAGGTGAGCATTTTTGCATACTTTTATCAGACAATTACAGATCCCCAAAAATGTTTTAACGGAGTTTTAATTATATACAAGTTAAAAGAATACAATTTAAAGAAACAGTTCTTGTTCGTTTAGTGCTCGAATGATAGACCGCGCGGCGACATAATCATTGTGAGTGCCGATCAAGTAGGGTCCATTTAATGTGGGCTGATTGAAAGAGGAAGTTCAATTTAACAACTGAAAGTTTAATTCAGAACCTTTTTTTAAGGCGGTACGTTTATTAAGCGGAAAAATGATGAGCAAAGGCAATCATTTAAGTATTTTATCTGAAGTGAAATACTTCCTAAAACAGGTGTTCAGATAATTTAAGACCGTATTAATCGAGCCGGACGTTATTCTTCGCCGGAGTAACATCCAACCCTGAAGCCTTTTACAAGCCTAATTGATATTTTGCAAACTCGTTTTCCGCTTCGTCAGTGGAGGCATCCAGCAAAGAATTTTGTGAAAGGTTAGTTACACACAAGAAGAAAAGAAAATGCAAGTCTATCGTAGTGTTGAGCATTTATTTAAGAACCGCATATTTTTAAACCTAAGTCCTACTAATAGACGACTGTTTGGGACATTCATAGGACTTTTTGACCTTTTCAAACATGTGGTAGGGACCGGCGCAACGGTTGATTTTTTTCTGTAGAAAAGCTATTCGAATTGTCTGGAAATTTCTATAGCTCGAGAAAAAAGTTTCAAGATAAAAAACTTCCATTCGTCTCAGTTTTTTGAAACTTTAAGTCCATTAATTTTCCTACGATATTCTGAAGTTTGTTTTTTACCTTTCACTTCCCAGATTTGATCATCATTCCTAAAAAGGACTACTAAAATTTTTGGCCTTGGAAACAGTAACGGAAAGAGGTATCGCAAAATGTTGAGTTTTCAGTAAACTATACAAAAGCATTAAAGATTTTTGGAACAGTAATAAGAAGGAGGTACTAAATTCGCATAGACTAAGGAGCTCTAGAATAACAAAACACTTAAAAATCTTATAGTGCTTGTTGGAAAGCATTTGCAATAAAGCTTTAAAAAAATCTAAAAACTAGATATCCTAAAATGATTGTAATAGGATTTTTGAGAAGGCTGGGGTATAGTGTGTTGTTTCAAGCAGCGCCATGCTTCTCTCACTCCTCCGCTATGTATACCTACACATAAATGCTCGCAATGTTTAAATACAGGGATTAGCCGAGCTGAAAGCGACTTAAACTCTCTTCATTTTTTCCGTTAACCGAGTGAAATTGCTTACGTATAAAGTTATGAATATATGAAAATCATATATGAGAACTGCGGGGTGAAGAATTTTATGAAAGAAGATCATCGCAGTTATACTTACGCAACTTTTGCAGCTAGGAAAAGAAAGCCTTTTGCAGTTGCGTCTATAACTGCGATGATCTTCTTTCATATAATTGTTTATGTATAGTTTGCATCAACGTAGAAAAACTATGATATTTTCTTAGTAGTAGCCCTGAAAGTTCCTTGACCATTCGCTGTTTAAAATCATAACCTTTATAGCTTAAAAAACAGGAAAACACGTCCATTAAACTTCCTTTGTTTCAGCAGAGACGCATGCAGAATAAAAACTAAACCGTTTGTCCCAACAACCGATATCGTCGATCAGCGTCCTAATATATCTCCATTAGTGACCTTTGCGGAACTAACATCAACCTTCAGTCTTCTTTGTCCACGTTCTTTATTGAAATATTTTTCAAATTCTTCTGAAAGGTAGCCGAGCAACAGAGAGAAAAAGGGAATTAAAAGTGTGAAGCGAAAAAAAATAACAAGCCATGATATCATTCGAGTGCATCACCTGGCTCGCTGTATCCCTTACCATGTCTGTTGCTATATAGTAACAGTGAACCTTCTATCAATCATTCTTTTTATAAAAAAACCGCAGTCTTCCCACTCGTACCATGTACCTAGTTATAAAACTGACCATAACTGATATGTTTTTCGGAGGATTTTCTCACTTTTCTTTATTTGTAACCTTACTCTACTTCCGCACTAGGTTCACTAAAGCAAACTCCTTTAACCTAGGGAAAGTGTTCATGAAGAGTTTGCATGAAACATTTAATTTTTTTCCGGTCTCGTTATGGACATTTGATTGTCTTAGAAGGGTTAACTGAAATCATAGTCGCATTTTCATTTTCGTGATCAGTTACTCCCTATATACCAAACAGACCTTCGATATTTTTAAAGAGCCAAATAAAAATGTTAAAAAAGTATTAATGTAATAGATTCAAATACAATTTTACCCACAGTTGGATTGTTAGTTAACTAGTTAGTTAGTAGTACCCTTTGCATTTTACCACGAACATTTTTAATTTGCTCCTGCTGTAATAACATATGTTTAGCTGTATACATCTAGCCGCATTTTTGAAAACGTTGTCGTCAAATGGACCTTTTCCGTCGAAAAGTTTTTTGGGGGCCAAATACTATATCCAAAGTAGCGCATTATAAAAACTAAATGCGCAAACATTGCTTTTTTTCTTCTCCTCCTTTCCTGATCTCCTCGCTCTTTCTTTTTCTCCTTTCCTTTTCCTTCGTTGCTGTGATTTTGGAGCCGTTCTCGGGCTTAAGAAACCTTCCTTTTGACGCCTATTCAGTCAAATGACTGCAAATTTCGTTAGGTTGGTTTTCCAAAAATCGGTTAGATGTACTATAATATATTTTATCAGCAGATGTAGAGCCATTTTCTTTGGAAATGCTGTAAATATTACAATAATAATAATAATTATTATTACACTCAGGTGAACGAGCGCTGACGTTAACTAGTTTTAAAAATATTCAGCTTAAACGAAATTTAATGCCCTCAGCTTTTAGTCAACCAATTTATCCTAATCTCCCCTCAAACGTCACTGATATTTTTTCCACAGGTGAAAACAAGGGTTTTCACTTCAGCTCTTGTGAAGGCAATTTGAAAAACTGTAAGTTAAAGGTGAGCTTCCTAATTCGTCGAATTATTATTCATGTATCTTCATTACTGATTTTTGAAAAACAGACGTCAACCTTGTTTGTCCACCTCCTACTTTTCTTTTCTAATTAATCAAACTTTATTCAATTCAAATTCTTTCTAAAGGTAGACGAACAACAGAAGAGAACGGGTAAAAGTGTCAAGCGAAAAGGAGTAAAAGAAAACAAGTCATGCCATCATCTTCATTTGAGTGCATCTCCTGGTTTGCTGTATTCCTTACCATGTCTGTTGCTATAGTAACAGTGAACCTTATGTCAATCATTCTTTTTATGAAAAACCGCAGTCTTCGCACTCGTGCCATGTACCTAGTTATAAGCCTCACCGTAGCTGATATGTTTGTCGGAGGATTTTCTCACTTTTCTCTATTTCTAAGCCTCTCACACGGATGCCGCATTGTGAAAATGAACTTAAGCTGGAAACTGGATGTGATAATTTTCTTTCTCTACCTCTGGTTTCCTCTGACCTCTCTAACAAACATTGCAGTGATTTCATTAGATCGGATGCATGCAACAATTCGCCCCTTCAGGCATCGCCTCATCAAAAAGTGGGTATACGGGGTAACAATTGCTGGTGTCTGGGTTTTAGCTACAATGGTATCAACTGCCATTTTAATACTTGGGCTAGATGACAGTGATTGGAATTTTATACATTTTAAAGTATGGCAATCATACTGTTGTTTTTGTCTATTTGTTATCTGTGTTTCTTATTCTTCCATTGTTGTTAAATTTTTGTGTGGAGCGCGTCCCCAGCACCATGGTGCAGACAACAGACAAAGGAAACTGACCGTGACATTTTTCATAATGACTATCTTATCCTTACTGATGTGGCTACCATATGCGGTTTATATTTTTATTGTATTTCAATCTTGGACTAGTATCATAAAATTCCTTGATTCTTTCGGGGAATTAAATTTACGTTTGCAGTTTTCTTTAACCATTCTATATTTTATGAACTCGCTTGTTAATCCCATCGTTTACACAATCAGAATTCCAGAGTTTAGAAAAGCTCTCCTGCTGTTATTTAAATGTCAACGAAGACAAAATAATCGAGATATTCCTCTTCATGCGCTTTAATGTAATTTGTTTAACACTTGGAAGCCAACTTATGATTTCGTCATCTTCATAAAAAACAAAAAAAGAAAACAGTAGTTGATTGTATACTATTATTGCGGCCTTTAAAGTTCGATAAAAACGCCGTAAATAAATGTTCTGGTGCAATTTTTTCCTTGGTTTAAATGCTTTTTACCTTTGTTTTAAACTCTGATTCTCAATCGTACATAACCATACTGCAACACAAAGGAAAACAAAATCAAAACCATTGATAAGTTGAACCAGAGCAGTCGTCAAATACTACAGCTAAATATAGAGCCGGTTAGTAGTCTCGTTTATCTTTTCGTTACGTTTAGTATGCTTCCAAAATGAAAAGATATCCTTTACATTTCCCTGTTTAGAGTTAGTCATTATGATTGTGGTCGCAAAACATGAAATATATCTATTATGTACTTTAAGCGCAGAAGTTGTTTAGTTCTTAATTTGTTATTTCACAACGCCATATCTACTTTAATAATGCAACTTGTTTTGAAGGTAAAATACCGCTGTTAGTAAAATCAACATTTTAAGAGACTTCAATAAAGTTGCTATTTATATAAACAGGATTTTTGTACGTTATTATCTGTGTCTGGAATATCACAAGGAATGGGCCGGAAAAACGCTAAAATAGGAAAAGCACACTTCAGTGGCCTAAAGATGGGAAAGTCAGAAGACTGTTAAAAGCGTCTTTTTTTTTCACGCCAATTTAAGGAGAGGATTATAAGAATGTTGTTTTTCCTCGTTGTGTGGGTAAGTACATTTGTGTACAGTTTGCCAGATACATTCAAGACTCTTTATGCAGCTTTTGCTGAATATTTCCGGGTCTTTTTTTGAGAGATAATATATTAGCCAAATCTGGGAAGGGAAGTCAATTGAGAAACTTTGAAAATCATAGATGAATGAAGAGTCATCAAAACTATTTAGCCTTTCTCGAGAAATAGAAAATTGTAAACAAGAGTTTTGCTTCTTCAAACATGTATTTTACATCAGAAAACTTTCCCTTGATAAATGAGGATGGAGACATATCAAATAGTCTGGATTGAATATTGTCATCACTGGAAACTAAATCCAGTAAATCCCTCTTGTCAGTTCGTGTCTTTAAACTGCGCCATGAATTCTTGGTGAAAGGTTCTTAGTCGCTCAAACATTGGAGCAAACGTCTCTTCAGAAGGAAGAATAGTGATCCTACCAAGAAAGATTAAAACATGAAACCGTTTTAAGTTATTTCCTTCGTATAGATAGTGGGTCTGAAAAATCAGTCTAAAAATCAAAACGTTTTGGATTATTTTAACCCATAATGTGGAGATAAAACTTGGTCCAATTTTATCAGACTTTCACACGCAGACAGAACGTCGCTTTTACAGACAAGTCGCTTTTAGGACACCTTTTCCCACGTAAGTTTAAGCTCTGGTCCATACCGTATAATCCCGGTTGTAAGCCCTTCTATTTGTAAACACCAACTTTATCCCAGTTGCAGGCCCTCCACTAAGCCCCCATCACCCCGGCTATGGGCCAATCTGTGTATACCCTTATTGCGTTCGTAAGAACGGATCCTAATTTGGTGTTCCTGTGGTAAAAAGGCAGAATTTTTCGGGGTTGGGGGGAAAGAGGGGTCTCTTCAAATTTAAAGATGCAGTCAATCTAATCAATCTAAATATAGTAGACAAGCCTGTGAAAACCTTGTGACACAAGGGCGCAAATGATATCACACAGAGGTTTTTGAAATCATCAAAATTCCGACCTGAAGTTGATGGCCCTTGTTAATTCACATCTTACCTGTAGTAAAAGTTTTTACCGCTGCCTTTCATATCAAAAACGTGGCCAGGAATCATGTAAATTCCAGTTTTCTCCAGCGCCTGCCAACAGCAAAACTCGTCTGGTGGCATTTCCTTGGCCTAAATAACAATGACAATTATACAAACAACTTAGTAAACTCAAAAAATATTTACACATTACTTTTGTCCACCCCAAAATCCTTTTACTTCGCTCACCAAACAGACCACATACATACTTTCCTTGTGACGGGAATATCTGTATTTCAAAGAATCCCTCGATGAAGCCTTCACTGGGAGCTGTTACTAGATCGATACGACATATGGAATTTAGGAATGCAATTTGGAAAGTTGAGAAAGTGAAATTTTAATTTCCCCGGGACATTATCAGCAGCCTGAATAATATGGGAGCCTATAGCTTCCCTTTCACTTTTTCTAATCGAAGGACGCCTTTTGAGAAAACTGACACGGCAGGAAACGGGTTGGCATTCTTCTAATATAAGGTGCATCAACGAGAATCTTGGCTTCTTGATCGCACGTTATGGATTACGGATTTTATGTTGTAGATCCGGGATGGCGGGTACTGGATTCAATATTCCTTGTCCATGAAATGTGGATTCCAGATTCCAATCGTTAGCGAGATTTCGGGCTTCATATATAGAGCAGGCCCCAGCTGTTCAAAAGCTGGATAACGCTATCCACCGGATAAATCCCTATCCAGTGGATAGTGCAATTGGTTTCGCTCATACTTATCCATCGGATAAAAGCTGTTCCCAGACTATTTTCAATATGCCAGTAATGTCCACAAATACAATACCAGATATGCATCGAAACAGAATCTTTACGTAAAAAAAGTGCGAACTAATACGGGGAAACAAACAATCGGATATGCTGCATGTACCATCTGGGACAAAATTCCCATAACTCTTAAAGAACTAAACACATACCAATTCCAAAAACAACTGAAACCTTATTTGCTGTCAGAACAACATAGTTAACATAACTTAAGCATATACTCTTTCTTTCTTAATACATTGTATTTTAAAACTGCTTCTTTGGAAATAAATTGTATCTCAATTCTCTAAAACTTTAAATTCTAGAGAACTGGCTACAAAATCTTAGGGTTATTTCAGCTCCAGGCCTTATTAAGTACAAATATATATATATATATATATATATATAAATAAATAAATAAATAAATATATATATATATATATATATATATATATATATATATATATATATATATATATATGTATATATATGTATATATATATATATATATATTTTTTTATTTTTTTTTTTTCTCTTTCATGTGTGTATGTAATTAACTAAGTACAAGGCGAATAGGTATTGTTGTTATTGTTGTTGTTATTGTAGTGATTTATTCGGTGGATAGCGCTGCCCATCTTTTGAACAACCGGGTCTGAATTCCGAATTTCAAACACCAGAACTGATTCCGGATCAGTCTACAAGAAAAAAACTTCCCGGGTTCCGGATTATGGATTACCGTACACCTAGGATATCCATTACTGACAGTATTCTAATCAGGATTACCGTACACCTAGGATATCCATTACTGACAGTATTCTAATCCGGATTACCGTACACCTACCGGATTCCACACGTAAAAAATTCCCGAATTCCGGAATTCGAATTACCGTACACCTAGGATATCCATTACTGACAGTATTCTGCAGTGTAGCACTAGAAATCAGGACCGGAAACAGGACATGATACCTTGGCTGCCTCGATAGCTTTCTTTGGAAGTGTTATCCTTGGAAACGCATACATTGCACCTGCCACCTCGTTACACTTAACATTTTCCATTGAGTTAAGAACCTCTGTTGTCATCTTTGCTTTCTTCCTGTAAGAATCCTTGATGGATGTTACTTCCTGTAAAACAGATAAAACACAAAATAATGCATTAGGCAAGATATGGGAATACTGAAGGTAATCACTTCTATAGATATCCCTAGTGCGTCGCAATTAAAGATCATTTTCTATACATTTATAAGAAGACTGCCGAATGTTCCAGGAGAAAATAGACATTTTTGTTTACTCGAACTAGTCCCCTAGCGGCTTCAGTACTTGGCAAACTTTACTTGCGTAAGACTCGAATCTGACGTTTTGTTTGGGCAAAAGAATCAATGGAAACCTATCCTGCGTGCCACGGCTTCCGGTTTTTCAAATTTTTATCGCCACTAGTGGCTTCGGCCCGCGGGCAGAAGGATCCCACCACCCGCGAGAAAAACCTCTGGTACCCAGGGTAAGAGGAACAAGCTTTATTTGATAAATCGGCTATCCCATGGCAGGCAGGCAGGCATTAGAGGTGTCACCTGACTAAGTATTGTATTATTCACCGCTTTTATCTGTATCGTGAAAAGCTACGGTTCAAATTGTTACATTTTCGTTAAAACCCGGAACTAGTTACAGCCTGAGCACTAGAGACAAGCTGAAAAAAAGAATAATACAACGCTATTAATTTTGTCATTCACAACTAAGTACTAAGTTCTCAAGTTCCAGAGCGAATAATGACTCGTTATTGCCATTATCAACCATATAAACTAGTCAGCCGTGACAGAGCCCCCTTTAAAAAATTACACGAGCGATAAAGTAGCACTGATTATGATCACGCGAGGCGCGTGAGTTTCTCTGAGTTAAGTTACAGTTAGGAGCATACCTTTGAAAACTTTTCATATGATTCATCGCCAGGCTTGGGAGGGTTGCAAGTGAGTCCCATGATTACCTTGGGTTAGAAATCAAGCGTAATGAATACAGACTGAGTACCTTACAATAAAGCACTAACAGCTTCCTCTGCAAGCGCTTCGAGACTCGCGCGACACAAGGCGAATGACTGGAAATAAGAGAAGCGCGAAGCTTTATGGGAGGAGTAAGAAAGGAGAGCAAAGCCATCTTTCACTATCCCGCCATTCTTTGCGCGTAGTGCGAGAGACGCCTAAGTACGATGAACTTACATCTGAACTATTGCAATACACCGTATTCACAAATGGCGGACACGCGGGAAAAAACTGGTGCCTAGTCATGAAAGCGAGGCGTTGGAGGATAAACAAAAATTTCAAATGAAGACTTTCAGTGAACTTCCAGAGTGTTTAGCACGGATTCCACCTAAAATAACTTTGTACGGACTTCTTTTTAAATACAGTTACGTGGGATGTCTTCTGCTCTTAATGTTTAGTAATGATTTGCTGTTTGCAATCAAAAGGGACGAGTATATCTGCAAGGAAACAGGATGATTTTGTAGGTTTCCGAAGCATCAGAAGCAGGACACGACAAGTGGGCGATGGCTTGAGAAAAGCGGCAAACATGTTGGCCCAGCTTCACACTGTAACCGAATACGAAAGCCAGATCACTACAATTCTGTAAAACAGAAATAAAAACAGATATTGGTGGCGAGAAAAAGAGAAATAAGCGACGGATATATGGCCACTGAAAACAGGTCAAGCTGAGAGCGGGTGAAAGATTCATTCACGAGGCTCATTCATTCATGTTAGTGACATCTTATACATATCTATGTATATATGTATGTCTGTATTTACAACTTCCTTTGGATCATATTAATTCCGTCGCTTTGGAGCGAATTGTTAGAGGTACGTTGGCAGAGCTTAGCAAAAATCTCATGATTTCGTTGTCATTGCGAAATAATTAAAAATAATTTTATCAAAATTAGAAGCTGTAGTGTGTGAATCTTATGGCTTGCTATTTGCCTGGTCTCCTTTAGGGCATTATCTCAGAGAGCTCTTGGTAAAAAAAAGTGGTATAAAGCTTACATTTTACGAGGTTAAACTTTTAAGGCAATGTTTGTGTCAGGACTGAACATGGCAAGCTTCTGTTTCGAATAATTAAATTCGAGTCTGGATCCGTTTAAGAAGACCATCATTTTATTTATCTATGTATTCTTCAACTTTAAAATATAATGGAACATAAAGTTAAAACTCTTAACAGCCAACGATAAGAAATACGAAATTAGTCGCTGAAATGATGTGTCTGGCTTACCGAGTCTGCCAAGTAACAAGTTGAAATTTTGAGCGTACTCCACTCGATCGCTCCTGCATTTATAATAAAAAAAATAGTTATAATTGATGTCCTTCGTTGATAAAAACCAGAGAATAACGTCCTGGCAAACAAAAATCAAACATAACTTCATCGAAACCTCAGTCACCTCTTCTTTCCTGTCTTCCTTTTTTCCATCTCGACTTGAACTGTTTTGTTCAACGGCAGACGTCTCTTGCGTTAACAAGTAGGCCATGTATCTGTCGCTTATTTCTTTTTTCTTGCCACCAAGATTTGTTTATATTTCTGTTTCACCGAATTACAGTGAGCTGGCTTTCGTACTCGGTTTCAATGTGAAGTTTGGGCCAACATGTTTGCCGCTTTTCTCCAGTCATCGTCCACCTGTCGAGCTTCTGATGCTTCGGAAACCGACTCGAAAACCTACAAAATCATCCTGTTTCCTTGCAGATATACGCGTCCCTTTTGATTGCAAACAGCAAGTCATTACTAAACATTAAAAGCAGAAGACATCCCACGTAACTGTATTTAAAAAGAAGTCCGTACAAAGTTATTTTAGGTGGAATCCGTGCTAAACACTCTGGAAGTTCACTGAAAGTCTTCATTTGAAATTTTTGTTTATCCTCCAACGCCTCGCTTTCATGACTAGGCACCAGTTTTTTCCCGCGTGTCCGCCATTTGTGAATACGGTGTATTTTTTGCTTAACTGTCTCATACCCTGACTACCATAGAACAAAACAAAACAACAAGAGGAATAAACAACACAAAGCCAATATAACGAAAAGAGAAACACAAGCAGCCAGGCTTGTCTAGGACTTGGGGGATGTTAATAATTCATTGTAGAAGCACAAAGATACTTTTGCTCTAACGGAAGGTATTAACTGAAGTCTTTCCAGGAATTCAAACTGGAAATTGTGGACTAGTGTTTCAGGCAGCCCTTTCTTTAGGGACCTCTGTCCCATTTCACTACATGACATACATTATTCGTACCTGTCCTATTGTGGAAGGGCAACTTCTTGCACTCAGGTAAGTTTTAACTCGAGACCTGAGTTGATCATTGAATCCTACGAGCTCTATATACCCTCCTCTGAGCCCACATCTGCAAGGAACAGCAATGAAGAAAGTCCAGTAGCCGCGGTAGATGAAATATTGACCCATTGCAGCTTGTCATTGGCATGGTACGAAACCGCCATGATGGAGAGCAAGGTTGTTTACCGTTTACAAAAATACAGTTGGAAAGATCACCTGACGACTGTTCAAGAAATTCAGTGGAAAATTTCGAGGAGCAACGGAATGTCTGAAAAGGTTTTTCTGTTTTTCCGGTCGTGTTACTTTTCTTCAAAGCCACCATTGATACCAGTTTAAGGTTCTCGCCGCCGTTTCTCGGTAAATGAAACTGATTTGTACGTAAATGGTAAACGCGATCCCGGGACGAAATTTACTACCACTGAATTTTGCTTACTATTTGCATGCTCAAACCGCCAACCGAATGGTTTGTCCATAAAAATGGCAAACACCCCAAGACACGCATTGGGAGAAGACAAACATAGGAAATTACAACTTTAATGAAGTGAGCTGTTTGTTTGTCTTGTCCCAGAGCGCCCCTCCCTAACTCCCCAGCAAAACGGTTTTGTACCACGTGAATAGCTAGCTGCAAAGGCCCTATTGTGAGAAACTACAAAAGATTTGTTTTGGCATTCATGATCAGTTGGCTATATTTGCTGCTGGGGCTGAGCACTTGAATTTCCGATTTCCGGGAAATGAATTGTCAAGTGGGGAAAAGTGGCGAAGTTTTGCTTTTAAATTGTTTCCCAAGACCCACTAAGAAAGAGTGCAAATGCGAAGAATTTTGCTTACAAACGAGGCTGGGTGGTGAAATTTGCTCATCTCAATCGTATGATCGCGCATAAGGACCTTTGCCAAAAAAGAGGAAATGTCAAGCCGAAGACAAAATAATGTTTTTAATGAACATGCAAAATACCTCGTAACAAAGTGAACATTTAATAGCGATGACGGAAATACAAAAAACTTGATGAGGGCCGGACTGCTGGGGAAAGGAGGGCTGCGACTCTCATTAGTAATTCAGAGAAAAGTCTTTCCGGGACTTTGACAAGTGACCCCTTAACCTTTTAACTTCCCGCAGAATGAATGATGGAGTCGAGTAAGGAATTCAAGTTTTAACTAACTTTAGAGTCTGTGGACGAAATCCTTTGGCTTTTGGTGTGACCATTCAAATGAAACCTCGTTGTTTATACTTTCATGTGGTACTAATTGTTTCTAAGCACTTTAAAAAAGGAAATTTGTAATTTGTAATTGGGAGTGCAAGGGTTAATAATGGTTTGTCTGTGGTTATGTATGTACAATCAAATAAGCCCAGCAAACAGAGCCCAAGGGTACAAAACTGGCACTAAATCATTTTTGTCTACTACCCGAAGGCGGCCGCAAAAACAAACAAACAAGAGGAAAAACACACACGCACAACTTACTCGCCTGTGTACCCTTTGGCACTGGAATGAAGAGAGATCAATTGAAATCCTCTATACTCGTCTCCCAGGTCCCTGAGGACTTTTTTGCACGAGTGAAACCGGGCTCCCTCCGCGTACACGTTGTGTTGGTAAACTTCATCGGCGAATAAAACTAACTTCTCACGAGCACAAAACTTGATTACTTCTTGAATGTCTTCATACGTCAACACCTGACCTATATATAAACAAGACGCAAACGTGACTAAAGTTAATGGATAAACGAAGGACAGAACAAGTTTACATTTTATAGTTAAACTCTGATATTACGAACACCTCGGTTTAACGTAGAATCTCTATATAACGGACACCCTAGTTTAACGACTGCCTAGATAATGAACATCCCGGTATAAGGAGGAATTCATCAAAAAAAGGAGGGAAAAAAAAACACCCCGGCAAAAAGAACGCCTATATAGCTAACACCTTGGTATAACGAACACCCTTTTGTAAGAGACACCCCGTGAAAAGAAAGCTCGAACGCACTAACCTGATTGTGGGCTAATAAAAACAATGTCGGGAATAAATAGAGAAATTTTATTATCATTGCCATCATCATCATCATCATCATCATCATCATCATCTTCATCATCATCATCATCATTAATATTATTGCAGGTAATTACAAATAGATAAACATTCAATGTATCTGTTGGATTGCCTGGATTTATCAGCACAAGAGCTCTTGGTAAACAGTGCGGCCTTGCCCCATCCAGCTTTTTCTTTAGTTCAGACATATTGAAACCCCAGTTGTTCTCTTCGTCAAGAAGGTAAAATATCTTTAGGATAAAAAATAAACAAAAAATTGTGTAGAACGTAATTTTCTCCTGGGGTCTCTGAGGCAGAATGCCGGAGTTTGAAGTAATAAACTCTTGCTGCAACAAAACTGAAACCAAGTTCTTAGATTTATTCCGGTTGACCGATAGTTTCGGTAACTCTTAAGCTAAGGCTGGTCCAGTTTCCACTAATCGTAATTAGAAGTGCAAAGCGTTATGATCTAGTGAAAAAGAAGTCCGATCCCGCTTACGACCCCGTCGCTTGCAAAAAAGTCAGTAGTGAAAACTACAAGGTTGTTACACTTGTAAGGAGAAGCGACAGATCAGTCTTTCACAACATGCCACAGTGCTTGGGACCGAGTATTGTGATTGATTTATTCGTCTCCTTATTATTATACTGTAAGCGGCGGAGTCGTAAGCGGAGTCGGAAGACAAAAACGTTCCAATTCTTGGGACTCCGATTCCGGCCTTTAAGCTTATGAAACCGTTTACGACTCCGAGTACGACCGGCCGGTCACCGTAGTTAGTGAAAATCAGCCAAACTTGGACGAATTTTGTTCAGCGAAGAAGCTCACTCGCTTGAACACCGCAAAGCGTTTTTTGTTTTGTAATATTTTGCTCTTCTAGTAGTGATTCGCACGCGCCAACGGCTCTTAAAGACGGAAAATCTGCTTGGAAAATACAGGAGTAGACTTTCGGGATGCGAACAGTTGATTCAAATTTACAACCATCTTTTAGAGTCTCAAGTCTCTTTCTTCTTAACAGTTATCTGACGTTACAATTTACTGGTCAGCAAGCGTGAAAAGCGGAGTAAAGCCGCGACAGCACGCGCGAAGCGTGTGCGAAAGAGCGCTCCACTCTCCTCGCACTCCTTTCCGCGCTGCCTCTCCCACACAAAACCGCCAGCTACGTAGACTAAGTAGAGGAAAATGCGTGAACGATAGTGAAAACAACTCCTAAAATAAGACGCAACACGCGTGTCACTTCTCGCGGGAAGTAGTCTGTTCCAGGCGGTCAGATAATAGAGCGCGGTCTAAAAATTAATTGACGAGGAAAAAAAAATAACGGGAGAGACTAGAGAGGGAGAGTTCCCTCGCTCTCGCCCCACTCTTCCCTCGTATCCTCCGCGTACGACTTCACCCAAACACCGCACTCTACTATCTGAACGCCTAGAACAGGCGACGCGGGAAGCGACGCCAAGTGACGCGAATAGGTATTACCTGGTGTGTGTTGTGTTGCAATAGCCTCGCCTGATACATGCTATATCCAGGGACAGGAATCATTACCCCAGCTCGACCCTTTCCTTCCGTGATTCCTGTTGAAATAATTCCCATCATGACCTGTGTGGCCAAACAAACCATTATTTTTTCAGTTACCACAAGGTTTACTCAGGTGAGTTGGTACTTACTGATATTTGTTTTTCTATCTCAGCTTTGTTCACCACTTTAGACACAAAATAAAAAATATTTCCCACTTCATGTCTAATATGAAATTAGTAATGAAGATGATGATATTGAGAATGATGATGGAAGGGACAAGCAACTAATTGTAGCTTAATGTACCAATTCAAAAGCACACATTTAAAAGTATTTGTTATATGTCAATCCAGAAGCAATCACATTAACTTACATCAATTCCTTCTGCTCCTCCATTTATCAGAAAAATATCCTCACAGTTTGCAGGATAACTGTCTCGTTGTGTAATGTAATTAGCCACATCCTGACGCAAAACATTTATACCCTGAGCTGAAGTGTAGCTACCTGTAAAAGTGGAAATGCAAACCATAATTTTATACTTCCTTCTTTAGAGTTCATATTCAAGATACCATCATGGAAATTTGGAGGTGATCACTGATTATTAAGTGCTTTAGCACTGAACTAAAATATTAATCATAAATATTGCAAATGAGGAGTTCTTTAGAACTCGTTTAAACATGTCCAGGCATTCCAGATCGAATTGGAATTTGGATTTGTTGGTCTAATTTGAGGAGTGGGAGATTAAACTAGAGTGCTGGCAGAAACGGAGTGAGGAAGAGAACCAACAAGAAACTCAACCCACCTGTGCCAACTAAAGACTATAAGGAAACTGAATAGAAGGAACTAAAAGGAACTCAAAGATGGATTGACCCCTAAATATGACACTATCTGCCATTGAGAGGTGCTAAGAATAGCAGGGTGCAAACTTAGCATTTCAATGTTAGGGAGATCAGCCAGCTCTGTCCGGGGTATGTGTTATCTGAGGAAAGCTTATTTGAAATTTACAGATAGGTGGGGCAAGCGGAATTCTCAAATTTTGGCCCTCCCGGGTTTAGACATGAAAAGATGTGGCTGTAGGAAGGAGATTTTCTGGAAAATCCCAGTCAGAGTTATTGATGCTGACAAATGAGATTCTGTTAGAATTATTATGATATAATAAATTGACATCAGGCACTCAAACTGAAAGGAACTGCCGCACTGATCAGACTGCATCTGTTTCAATATTATTAACCCACATTTAAGGTTCACTCAAATAATGGCAAACTTCTTGTTATTATTACTAACTTATTCTATGTCCAATGTGTCATCGAGGATTCTCCTGGCTCTTCTTTTAGCATCCTGAGGGAAGCTTGGATCATCTAAAAGGTCAGGGCACAAAAGAAGAGCCATAACCTGCAAAAAATTACCCTCAATGTCTACCCTATGTATAGTTTTGATCTGTAATATTATAATAAATCACTTAAAATTAAGGAAGGGTTTCTGGTTCTAAAAGGTTGTAACAGGCAAATTCTGTAGATATTGGGTATTAGCATACCACCTTCAAGACGTACAGTAAAAGTTTTTCATCCTTACCTTATTATACAACCAAAAGAGCCTTTAAAATAGATTAGGTTTCCATTGAAAAGGAGAAAAGCAGTATTAGCTCAAATTATAAGTGATAACTATAATCTAAGTGCTGTATTATAACCAGCTGAATGCTGAATTTAGTATAGCTTGGATGAATAAAGTTTAGCCAGTTCTGCATGAGGACATTGATTTATGCTTTAGGGTCTTATTTTTACAAAAAGATGAAAATCATGGCGTGGGTTGATTTAGGGGTGTTCCAAGGACAAGCTCCCAATCTCCGGAAAAAAAAAATAGTATCTAAAAATAAATATAGTTCGCAAGTGTATAGGCCTAGTGACTCACCCCCACTTTCTGAATTATCTGCATCTGCCTCTGATGGTCTATCCTCACATTATTAAGTCCTGACAAACAAGGACAGTTAATATACTCACCTGTCTAAAGAAGGTAATAGGTGGTTGCCCCATGCCTTGTGGGTTTCCTAGGTGTATGACATCTTCAGAAAAAGGTTTGCTATCTCCCAATTATAAAATTGTAAAGAAGCATATTACTCGTCGATGTGTATATAAGTCACATTCAATTATCTCTAAGTAGACCTTAAATGTAGGTCAAAGCTGCCAAGGATTAAGTTTGTCACAGTGATGGACCAACTCCTAGGAGTATCATCTGCAGCCCATATCGGGTCATTTTAATTTTGTTACTACATATTACTGGAATGCAGTGAAAAATGTGTCAAATGTGTTGCTGGATTACGTATACGCTGTAATATATCTCTACAGGGGAGAGAGATTATGCAACATTCCCATAAATGTAATTATCATACACTGTAAAAGGTGTGGACAACAATCTTGAAAAAAAAAAAGTTGCTGGCCTGTGGGACATCAATTCCCTGCATCATGTCCTCTTGTGTGTATAGTTTGATCATTAAATGAATAAAATTGAGATTCTGGGTCATCTTGGCCTTGCTTCATGACACACAAATTCAAACCAGTTGCGTTCCATTGTGACATGTTAGGGTGCACAAGGCAAGTACCATGAGTCTCGTGCGAATTCGGCGTCGGACCCTCCACATTTTCGATTTGAACTCTTGTGTGGGTTGCGACATACGCGACGGAAGCCGATTGTCCTGATTTCAAAGGCTGCTGCATGACAGCGAGCAGTTTTTCGTTTTTCATTAGGTCGCAACCTTCCTACCCACCCAATTGTCAATACCGGAATGCAAAATTCGTGAAGTGCATGAAAATTTATTGTGTCGCAGAGTCGAGGGATACATTATACCCGGGGGTGCGCCCCATGATGGCCTATACAGGGAGGCTCCACCCGAAATGGGTATCTTTTTCAGACTTCAGGTATATGAAAGGGTTGGGATTTCTCTAATTGAAGTATATAAAAGGGTAGGGAAATAAATCGGAATTTTTTTGTTTTGGAGGAAATGTCACAATGTTTGGGTGACAATACAATACAATTCAATAAAATGCAAAGCAAAGCAATGCAATGCAATGCAATACAATACAAAGCAATACAATACAATGCTATAACCTTTATTTAACGCTGTCAAGTGTGCTTCAGTAGCTAAATAGCTACTTTACAGACATGAAGGAAGAACCAGGAACAAGAAGTCACTACTACTGTTTCTGAACACTTTCTCTCTCACTCTAACCATTCTCATACTGACATGCAGATAATCCCACTAGAGAAAATTCATTCTTCACGCGACTCAGTTCGTAAGGCCAGGGAGTCGCATTTGATAGATAAGGCCATGACTCTTGAACCTCATGGCCTAAACCGCCGTGACGATTATTGTAATCCATATCCTTAGTATTTTCCTTTCCAGTTTTTATGTTGTACGTCATTACCGCCTCTCCCTTTTATTGCGACATTCTCCATCTATATAATATTGTGATTGCTACATAAGTTCAGTAACATCTGTAAACCTGAAGAAGGCTGGTATGGCCAGCCGAAATATTGTTATAAAAAACAATACACGTTGTTTTAAATCAGCTTTGCAGTAGTCTTTAGACTTCTCGTTCTTGGTTTTTTATATTTTGGCTGATTTGATCTCTTTTTTAGAGATCCAACGTTTACAACTAGCAGGATCTTCGTCCACGGTTTTTGCAGTTAATTTAATCCTTTATTATGAAGGAAGAAGGTTTAAATTGTTACAATTCAGTTAAAACCTGAAACATGTTATAACAGTAGAGGCTTATGAGGCATCCTTAAAAATAAGAGCACAAAACAGGAAAGGTCTAATTATTCCGATGGGATGCATGCAAATAGTGTAATCAAAAAGCTAAAAGAAATACATTTTGGTGCGCAAATAATAGCGGTGCCCTGGCGAGAGGACGCATTTACTCGCCGCCAGTCCTTACGCAGGCCAAAGGATCTGTAGTAAATGGTGTTCTTTCTTTGTACTATCTTGCACTTCTGTTTTCCTTGGCATACTTTTATCACAGAAATTCAGGAAAAATTCAGGAACTATTGACATGAAATAAGGTATAATTTGAAACTGTGAATGCACGGAGGCGAAATAATCGTTGTGTGTGTCCATCAAATAGGGTCGATTGGTCGTGGGCAGATTAAAAAAGGAAGTTCAAGTTAACAAAAAGCCTAATTCAGCAGCAAATTTTTAGTTATTTAGTGGGGATAGATATAATTAGGGGTAAAAAAGATTGGCCAAGACAATTACTCATGGTAATTACTGAAGCTTTAATAGTGAAATTTTATTTTCCCAAAACAGATGTGCAGATAATTTATAAGAACGTATAAATCGAATAAAGATTATTTTTTCGCTGGAGTTACCTCCAACACAGACGTCTTTTACAAGCCCAACTGATATTTTCCAAACAAAAACTATTAACAAACTTTTTCGCTTCATCAGTGGGGACATCCAGCAAAGCATTTGCGAAAGGTTAGTTATTTATTTATAAACAAAACGAAACGGCTGAACAAATTAAAACTAGCCTGTACACAGACGTTGTTTTATTTTTCTTTTCGTTCTTTTCGAGAACGTCAGCGAGCGAGAACGAGCGCGGGGCGCAAGAAAGAAAAATAAAGAATTTTCTCCTTCCCGACCCCTAACCTCTTCTGCTGGCAGTGAGTAAATCCCCCGCGGTTTTTGTTTTTTATCACGCGCCCTCGATGGGCTTTGAAGAGAAAATAGAGGGTCTGTGAACAGGCTAGATCAAAACGAAACATATTGAAGGTTTTTACTGCGGTATCAGGCAGTCAGTGAGCATAAATTTGATGTTAAACATACCAGTTATAGAGCGATAGATATAATAATCTTAAAGAAGCAAATATAACTCCTACTTAGACCGCGGTTTAGGACATTCAGTGGACCTTCAGATCTTTTCAAGTGTAGTAGGGGAACCCAACGACTGTTTTCTGTTAAGATTAAGCATTAAGATTAAGCGTTAAGATTAAGCACAATCATTTTTTTCTGGAAATTTCTATAGATAGCTCGAGAAACTGGGTTAAAAGTTCTAGATGAAATTCATACAAGTTATTCGAAGTTTCAGTCTGTTCACTGTTTTACAATTTTCTGAAGGTTTAGTCACCACTTCGTAAAAAAGGCTGGACTTCTAAAATTTTCGCCTTTGAAAACAATAACGGAAAGGGGTATCGCAAAATGGTAAGTTTCCAGTAAAAAATGAAAATTTAAAGCATCAAAGATTTTGTGACGCCTAGGATGACGCGAACAGATTAAAAGTTTACAGAGCTTTCTGGAACGCATTTGCGAAGCTTTGAAAACAATCTAAAAAGTAATCCTAAAATGGTTTTTGAAGAATATTGGAGAAATCCGGCGATGGGTATTACAGATAATCTAATCTTTAAGAACCGAATAAACCTAAATTCTATACCTAGACTACTTTTTAGCTATAGGACAATCGGAAGTGGCCACGAGATCTTTCACATGTTTCTGATGTAGGTTGTTTCAAGTAGCGCGTGTTTCTCTCCTCCTCACTATATATGCCTACATTGATATATTCTAGTGCAATGAAAATTTTTTAAATACAAGGATTGGCCGAACCAAGCAACGTGGGCCGTCTTCATATTTTCATGAAAAATTTCAGCTCCGTTAACCGAGTGAAATTGTTCACGTTTGCACGAAAGTAGACTCGGAAAAATGACTAAGTCAGTTTGTTTGAGTTGAAAGTTCTTTTGACAGTAACTTCATCAGATCGCATGCATGCAACAATTCGTCCCTTCATGCATCGCCTCATCAAAAAGTGGACCTACAGGGTAACAATTACTGGTGTCTGGGTTTTAACTGTAATGTTATCGACTGCCACTCATAATCAGACAACGAAATTGAGAATGGTTATATAGTTATTACGTATGGCAATCATTCATTTTTTTGTGTCAATTGGTTATCTAGTTTGTTTCTTACTCCTCCATTGTTCTAAAATTTCTGTGTGGAGCGGGGAAATAATTATTATATGAGTCGATCAAATAGTATAGGGCCGATTCGTTTTTTTGTGCTGATTGACGAACAAAATTCTAATTAAAAAAATTATGGGGGTAGATATATTAAGCGGAAGATGATAAGCAAAGGAAATTATTCAAGGTTAGCTCACTCTTTTGTGCAATATTTCCATATTTAAAACAGTCATGTGCAGATAATTTAAGACCGGAAGATTATTCTTCGCCGGATTAACACTGTCCAACGCAGATGCCTTTTATAAGCCTAACTGATGATTAATTTTTCAAATATAGATGCATATTTTTCCCATCGCTTTATCAGAGGAACATCCAGCAAAGCATTTTGTAAAAAGGTTAGTTATTTAAAAGAAGAAAAACAAAAAACGTTTTAACTTTGGTATCATACAATTGAGTATTTCTTTAAGAAACGGATATTTGATCAGTATATATTGTTTGTAGATTCCTATAGCTCAAGATAGGTTTAAAATTCTTAGCTGAATGTTCCATTGTTTGTCTCAGCTTTTGGAATTCAGTCCGTGTTACTATGTTTCTACGATTAAGTAAATTTGGGTTTTTACCTTTTCTTTCCCAGGTTTAGCCATCATTGGTAAACTTGAAGGACTACTCGAATTTTCGGCTTTCTGAAACAATAACGGAAAGAGGTATTGGAAAAAGTTGAGCTTAGAACGCGCGCATTTTCAGAGCTATAAGAGCACTCTTACTAACTGAAGTATTTGGAAAAAACTTTTGTATATCTAAAGCTCGTTAAAACGAGCACATTTTGCAAGTCCCTTAATTAGCCCATTGTTATATCTAGGTTCCACTATATATTGCCATATAAGCTGCTGTCGAGCTCACTATAGACGTCAGACCTAATTTCCTTCTTTAAATCGTAAGGTTTTATTAATATGGCGGAAGACCTTGTTGCAACCCGTATTGGAGTTACAAGACAAAAAACCTTGAAGAATGGTAACAAATTCATTTGACACAAGCTACGTCACATAAAAAAAATATTTATGGAGCTAACATGACAAGAAGTTCGGTTGAATTTGAAATAATATTGGTAGAAGATAACTGACAATGCAATCGACTTTTTCCGTTCTCACTATGAAATGGTCAGTCATTCTTATACTCAGGTGAACAAGCGCCGGCGTCAGTTAGTTAATTATTCAGCTGAAAATTATATATCAAACATTAATATTACCGCCCTCAGTTTTTAGTGAACTGATCGTAATGTCCCCTCACACGCCTTGATATTTTCTTCCATAGGACAAAGCATTAGGCTTTGCGCTTCAACTTTTCTGACACCAACTGAAAAACTTTTAGTTAAGGTGAGTATTTTTGCATACTTTTATCAGACAATTACAGATCAAATAATGTTTTAACGGAGCTTTAATTATATACAAGTTTAATAAAATACAATTTAAAGAAACAGTTCTTGTTCGTTTAGTGCTCGAATGATACTAGACCGCGCGGCGATATAACCATTGCGAGTGCCGATCAAGTAGGGTCCATTAATGTGGGCTGATGCAAGGAAAGAGGAAGTTCAATTTAACAACTGAAAGTTTAATTTAGAACCTTTTTTTAATGCGGTACGTATATTAAGGGGAGAAATGATAAGCAAAGGAAATTGTTTAAGTATTTTATCTTAAGTGCAATATTTCCCAAAACAGGTGCTCAGATAATTTAAGACCGTATTAATCGAGCCGGACGTTATTCTTCGCCGGAGTAACATCCAACGCAGAAGCCTTTTACAAGCCTCATTGATATTTTGCAAACTCGTTTTCCGCTTCGTCAGTGGAGGCATCCAGCAAAGAATTTTGTGAAAGGTTAGTTACACACAAGAAGAAAAGAAAATGCAAGTCTATCGTAGAATTGAGCATGTATTTAAGAACCGAATATTTTTAAACCTAAGTCTTACTGATAGACCACTGTTTAGGACATTCATAGGACTTTTTGACCTTTTCAAACATGTGGTAGGGACCGGCGCAAGGGTTGAATTTTTTCTGTAATAAAAGCTATTCGAAGAGGCACAGACGGAATTGTCTGGAAATTTCTATAGCTCGAAAAAAAAAATTCAAGATAAAAAATTTCCATTGACGTCTCAGTTGTTTGAAGCTTTAAGTCCATTAATTTTTCTACGATTTTCTGAAGTTCGTTTTTCACCTTTCACTTCCCAGGTTTGATCATCATTCGTAAAAAGGAACTACTAAAATTTTTGGCCTTGGAAACAGTAACGGACAGAGGTATCACAAAATGTTGAGTTTTTAGTAAACTATACAAAAGCATAAAACTTAATATTGCTTCTTAGAAAGCATTTGCAAAGCTTTAAAAAAAATCTAAAAAGATATCCTTCAATGATTATAATAGGATTTTTGAGAAGGCTGACTTTGTTTATGATGCGGATGTTTCAAGCAGCACCATGTTTCTCTCGCTCCTCACTATATATGCCTACACATAAATGCTCGCAATGTTTAAGTACACGGATAAGCCGAGCTGAAAGCGACTTAGGCTCTCTTGATTTTTTCATATGAGAAATTTCAGTTCCGTTAACCGAGTGAAATTGTTTACGTATAAAGTTATGAACATATGAAAATCATATATGAGAACTGAGGAGTGAAGAATTATATGGAGAAAGATCATCGCAGTTATAGACGCAGCTTTTGCAGCTGGGAAAAGAAAGCCTTTTGCAGTTGCGTCTATAACTGCGATGATCTTCTTTCATATAATTGTTTATCTATAGTTTGCATCAACGTAGAAAAACTATGACTGATATTTTCTTAGTAATAGCTCTGAAAGTTCCTTGACCATTCGCTGTTCAAAATCAAGAGTTCCCTTTTTATGATGACCTTTATAGCTTACAAAAAAGGAAAACACGTCCATTAAACTTCCTTTGTTTCAGCAGAGACGCATGCGGAATAAAAACTAAACCGTTCGTCCCAACAACCGATACTGTCGATCAGCGTCCTAATGTATCTCCATAAGTGAACTTTGCGGAACTAACATCAACCTTCTTTGTCCACGTTCTTTACTGAAATATTTTTCAAATTCTTCTGAAAGGTAGACGAGCAACAGAGAGTAAAAGTGAATTAAAAGTGTGAAGCGAAAAAAATAACAAGCCATGATATCATCCTGGTGCATCACCTGGCTCGCTGTATTCGTTACCATGTCTGTTGCTATAGTAACAGTGAAACCGTAGTCTTCGCACTCGTGCCATGTACTTAGTTATAAACCTGACCATAGTTGATATGTTTGTCGGAGGATTTTCTCACTTTTCCCTATTTGTAACCTTTCTCTCAGTCATGCGACATTGTGCAATTTCCGCACTTAACCCTGGAACTGACATTAACAACTGGCTTTCTCTTCGTCTGGTTTCCTCTGACCTCTCTTACAAACATTGCAGTAATTTCATTGGATCAGATGCATGCAACAATTCGTCCCTATACAGCCCTTAGGCATGGCCTCATTAAAAAGTGAGTCTACGGGGTAACAATTGCTGCTCTCGTCTGGGTTTTACCCGCAATGTTTATTATAGTAATCCTTAAGAACCGAATGTTTAACCAAAGTTCTATATTTAGCATATCTAGTGGACCTTCATTCTCTTCATGTGGTAGCCCGGGGCACCCAATTACGACTGGTTTCTGTGAAATAGCTGTTCGAAGAAGCACATATTATCTAGAGATTTCTATAGCTCGAAAAAAGTTAAAAATTCATAGATAAATGTATCACTCATCTCAGTTTTCGAAGTTTTCAGTCTATTAACTTCTTTGTTGAAGAAAAAGATGTACATCGGAAAATGTTGAGTTTTCTGTATATTTAATAGTATCAAAGATTTTCGAAAAAATAAAGCCGCGCTAATAAATTCGCATCGGCTGAAGAAGCCCAAGGATGACCAGACAGATACAAATTTCATAGAGTTTCCTAGAACGCATTTGCAGAGCTTCTTTTTAAAACAACAATCTTAAAAATTTTGGAGAGAGGCGGCGTGGGATATGGTGGACGGGTTGTAGAGCGATGTTTCTCTCCTCCTCACTAAAATATATACTTACCTAAAAATACTTGCAATGGAAAATGTTAAAATACACGGATTGTCCGAGCTAAGCCGCGACTTAAGGCCCTCTTCAGTCATATTTTCATCGAGAAGTTTCAGCTCCTTTAACTGAGTGAAATTGTTCACGAAGAGTTTGCATGAAACATTTATTTTTTTTTTCCGGTCTCACTATGGCCGGACATTTGATTGTCTTAGAAGCGTTAATTAAAATGATAGTCACATTTTCATTTTGGTGATCAATTACTCCCTATATACCAAACAGACCTTCAATATTTTTAAAGAGCGAAATAAAAATGTTAAAAAAGTATTAATGTACTAGATTCAAATACAATTTTAGCCACAGTTAGATTGTTAGTTAACTAGTTAGTTAGTAGTACCCTTTGCATTTTACCACGAATATTTTTTGCTCCTGATGTAATAACATATGTTTAGCTGTATATATCTAGCCGGCTTTTTGAAAACGTTATCGTCAAATGGACCTTTTCCGTCCAACATTTTTTTTCGGCCAAAAACTATATCCAAAGTAGCTCATTATAAAAATTAAAAGTGCAACCTTGCTTTTTGCTGATCTCCTCGCTCTTTCTTTTTCTCCTTTCCTTTTCCTTCGTTGCGTGTGATTTTGGAGCCGTTCTCGGGCTCAAGGAAACCTGCCTTTTGACGCCTTTTCAGTCAAATGACTGCAAATTTCGTTTGGTTGGTTTTCCAAAAATCGGTTAGATATACTATAATATATTTTATCTGCAGATGTAGAGCCATTTTCTTTGGAAATGCTGTAAATAACCACCACCTTCATTATAATAATAATAATTATTATTATTATACTCAGGTGAACGTCGAGCGCTGACGTTAATTCAGTTTTAAAAATATTCAGCTGAAATGAAATTTAATGCCCTCAGCTTTTAGTCAACCAATTTATCCAAATATCCCTTCAAACGTCACTGATATTTTTTCCACAGGTGAAAACAAGGATTTTCACTTTAGCTTTTTTGAAGGCAATTTGAAAAACTGTAAGTTAAAGGTGAGCTTCCTAATTCGTCGAATTATTATTCATGTATCTTCATTACTGAACTTTGAAAAACAGACGTCAACCTTGTTTATTCACCTCCTACTTTTCTTTTCTAAGTAATCAAACTTTATTCAATTCAAATTCTTTGTAAAGGTAGACGAGCAACAAAAGAGAACAGGCAAAAGTGTGAAGCGAACAGGAGTAAAAGAAGAAAAAAAGTCATGCAATTTTCTTCATCCGAGTGCATCACCTGGTTTGCTGTATTGATTACCGTGGCTGCTGCCATAGTAACAGTGAACCTTATATCAATCGTTCTTTTTATAAAAAACCGCAGTCTTCGCACTCGTGCCATGTACCTAGTTATAAACCTGACCGTAGCTGATATGTTTGTCGGAGGATTTTCTCACTTTTTTCTATTTCAACACCTCTTACTATCATGCGACATTGTGAAAATGAACTTAAGCCTGGAACTGATTGTGATAATTACCTTTCTCCACCTCTGGTTTCCTCTGACCTCTCTAACAAACATTGCAGCGATTTCATTAGTTCGGATGCATGCAACAATTCGTCCCTTCAGGCATCGCCTCATCAAAAAGTGGGTCTACGTGGTAACAATTGCTGGTGTCTGGGTTTTAGCTGCAATGGTATCAACTGCCGCTTCAATACTTAGACAATATGGGGAAGAATGGTCACATCATCTTTACTTAGTGCATTCATACTGTTTTTTGTTTCTATTTGTTATCTGTGTTTCTTACTCTTCCATTGTTGTTAAATTTTTGTGTGGAGCGCATCCTCAGCACCATGGTGCAGCCAAAAGACAAAGGAAACTGACCGTAACATTATTCATAATGACTATCGTATCCTTACTGATGTGGCTACCACTTACGGTTTATTGTTTTCATTTATCTCAATCTAGTACTAGGAAATTCCTTTCTTTCCAGGAATTAACACGTTTGGACTGTTTTTTAACCATTCTTTTTTATATGAACTCGCTTGTTAATCCCATCGTTTACACAATCAGAATTCCAGAGTTTAGGAAAGCTCTCCTGGTATTATTTAAACGTCAACGAAGACAAAATGCCCAAGATATTCCTCTTCATGCGCTTTAATGGCCTTTGTTTAACACTTGGAATCCAACTAATGATTTCGTCATCTTCATAACAAAAAAAAAAACAAAACAAAAAAAAACAAAAACAAACAAAAAAAAAATAGTAGTTTATTGTATACTATTATTGCGGCCTTTAAAGTTCAATAAAAAGGTTGTAAATAAATGTTGTGGTGCAATTTTTTCTTGGTTCAAATACTTTTTTTCCTTTGTTTTAAACTATGATTCTCAATCGTACATAACCATACCGCAGCACTAAGGAAAACAAAATCTAAACCATTGATAAGTTGAACCACAGTATGTCTTCAAATACTACAACTAAATATAGAGCCGGTTAGTAGCCTCGTTTACCTTTTTGTTACGTTTAGTATGTTTCCAAAATGAAAACATATCATTTAGATTTCCTTGTTTAGAGTTAGTCATTATGATAATGTGGTCGCAAAACATGAAATATATCTATTATGTACATTAAGCGCAGAAGTTGTTTAGTTCTCAATTTGTTATTTCACAACGCTACTTTAACAATGCGACTTGTTTTGAAGGTAAAATACCTCTGTTAGTAAAATTAGCATTTTAAGACACTTCAATAAAGTTGCTATTTATATAAAGAGGATTTCTTTGCGTTCTTATCTGTGTCTGGAATATCACAAGGAATGGGCCGGAAAAACGCTGAAATGGGAAAAGCACACTTCAGTGTCCTTCAGATGGGAAAAGTCAGAAGATTGTTAAAAGTGTCTTTTTTTCACGCCAATTTTAGGAGAGGATTATAAGAATGTTGTTTTTCCTCGCTGTGTGGTTAAGGACATTTGTGTACAGCTTGCCAGATACATTCAAGACTCTTCCTGCCACTATTCAATGTTGAACATTTCCGGGTCTTTTTTTGAGAGATAATATATAGCCAAATCTGGGAAGGGAAGTCAATTGAAAAACTTTGAAAATCATAGATGAATGAAGAGTCATCAAAACTATTTAGCCTTTCTCGAGAAGCTTCAAACATATATTTTACATCAGAAAACTTTCCCCTGATAAATGAGGATGGAGACATATCAAATAGTCTGGACTGAATATTGTCATCACTGGAAACTAAATCCAGTAAATCCATCTTGTCAGTTCGTATCCTTAAACTGCACCATGAATTCTTGGTGAAAGGTTCTTAGTCGCTCAAACATTGGAGCAAACGTCTCTTCAGAAGGAAGAATAGTGATCCTACCAAGAAAGATTAAAACATGAAACCGTTTTAAGTTATTTCCTTCGTATGGATAGTGGGTCTGAAAAATCAAAACGTTTTGGATTATTTTAACCTATAATGTGGCGATAAAACTTGGTCCAATTTCATCAGACTTTCACACGCTGACAGAACGTCGCTTTTACAGACAAGTCGCTTTTAGGACGCGTTTTCCTATGTAAGTTTAAGCTCTGTTCCATAGCGTATAATCCCGGTTGTAAGCCCTTCTATTCGTACATACCAACTTTATCCCAGTTGCAGGCCCTCCACTAAGACCCCATCACCCCGGATATGAGCCGATCTGTGTATACCCTTATTACGTTCGTCAGAACGCATCCTAATTTGGTGTTCCTGTGGTACAACGGCAGAATTTTTCGGGGTTGGGGGGAAAGAGGGGTCTCTTCAAATTTAAAGGTGCAGTCAATCTAATCAATCTAAATATAGTAGACAAGCCTGTAAAAACCTTGTGACACAAGGGCGCAAATGATATCACACAGAGATTTTTGAAATCATCAAAATTTCGACCTGAAGTTGATGGCCCTTGTAGATTCAAATCTTACCTGTAGTAAAAGTTGTTACCGCTGCCTTTCATATCAAACACGTGGCCAGGAATCATGTAAATTCCAGTTTTTTCCAGCGCCTGCCAGCAGTAAAACTCGTCTGGTGGCATTTCCTTGGCCTAAATAACAATGATAATTATACAAACAAAACAATTATACAAACAACTTAGTACACATTACTTTTGTTCACCCCAAAATCCTTTCACTTCGCTCACCAAACAGACCACATACATACTTTCCTTGTGACGGGAATATCTGTATTTCAAAGAATCCCTCGATGAAGCCTTCACTGGGAGCTGTTACTAGATCGATACGACATATGGAATTTAGGAATGCAATTTGGAAAGTTGAGAAAGTGAAATTTTAATTTTCCCGGGACATTATCAGCAGCCTGAATAATATGGGAGCCTATAGCGACCCTTTCACTTTTTCTAACCGAAGAACGCCTTTTGAGAAAACTGACACGGCGGGAATCGGGGTTGGCATTCTTCTAATATAAGGTGCATCAACGAGAATCTTGGCTTCTTGATCGCACGTTGTGGATTCCGGATTTTATGTTGTAGATCCGGGATGGCAGGTACTGGATTCAATATTCCTTGTCCATGAAACGTGGATTCCAGATTCCAATCGTTAGCGAGATTTCGGGCTTCATATATAGAGCAGGCCCCAGCTGTTCAAAAGCTGGATAACGCAATCCACTGGATAAATCCCTATCCAGTGGATCGTGCAATTGGTTTCGCTCATACTTATCCATCGGATAGCGATTTATTTGGTGGATAGCGCTGCCCATCTTTTGAACAACCGGGTCTGAATTCCGAATTTCAAACCCCAGAACTAATTCCGGATCAGTCTACAAGAAAAAAATTCCCGGGTTCCGGAATCTGTATTACCGTACACCTGGGATATCCATTACTGACAGTATTCTTATCCGGATAACCGTACACCTACCGGATTCCACACGTAAAAAATTCCCGGATTCCGGAATTCGGATTACCGTACACCTGGGATATCCATTACTGACAGTATTCTGCAGTGCAGCACTAGAAATCAGGACCGGAAACAGGACATGATACCTTGGCTGCCTCGATAGCTTTCTTTGGAAGTGTTATCCTCGGAAACGCATACATTGCACCTGCCACCTCGTTACACTTAACATTTTCCATTGAGTTAAGAACCTCTGTTGTCATCTTTGCTTTCTTCCTGTAAGAATCCTTGATGGATTTTACTTCCTGTAAAACATATAAAACACAAATAATGCATTAAGCAAGATATGGGAATACTAAAGGTAAACACCTCTATAGATTTCCCTAGTGCGTCGCAATTAAAGATCATTTTCTATACATTCATAAGAAGATTGCCGAATGTTCCAGGAGAAAATAGGATTTTTTTTTTACTCGACCTAGTCCCTTAGCGACTTCAATACTTGGCAAACTTTACTTGCGTAAGACTCGAATCGTTTTGTTTGGGCAAAAGAATCAATGGAAACCTATCCTGCGTGCCACCCGCGAGAAAAACCTCTGGTACCCAGGGTAAGAGGAACAAGCTTTATTTGTTAAATCGGCTATCTCATGGCAGGCAGGCAGGCATTAGAGGCGTCACCTGACTAAGTATTGTATTATTCACTGTTTTATCTGTATCGTGAAAAGCTACGGTTCAAATTGTTACATTTTCGTTAAAACCTGGAACGAGTTAGAGCCTGAGCACTAGAGACAGGCTGAAAAAAAGAATAATACAACGCTATTAATTTTGTCATTCACAACTAAGTACTAAGTTCTCAAGTTCCATAGCGAATAATGACTCGTTATTGCCATTACCAACCATATAAACTAGTCAGCCGAGACAGAGCCCCCTTTAAAAAATTACACGAGTGATAAAGTAACACTGATTATGATCACGCGAGGCGCGTGAGTTTCTCTGCGTTAAGTTACAGTTAGGAGCATACCTTTGAAAACTTTTCATATGATTCATCGCCAGGCTTGGGAGGGTTGCAAGTGAGTCCCATGATTACCTTGGGTTAGAAATCAAGCGTAATGAATTCAGACTGAGTACCTTACAATAAAGCACTAACAGCTTCCTTAGTCTACAAGAACACAGGGAAGCATCTATTAAAGATTTGAGTGGTTGTGACTGGACAGCAAACAGTTGCATTTCTCCAGTGTCACCTGCTAAAGATGAATCACTGGACAGTGATGATCTAAATGCACTCAAAATAGTGTATCAGGAGCTTCTGGGACTTGATGCAAGGACTTCCATCGAAATGCCATTTACTATCTCAGAATTCAAAGCCATTAAGGTTGGTTCAATGCTTTATGGATCACAGCAAAGCCAAACGACAAGAAATTCTTATATTCTGGCTAACTGGGCAGGGACAGAAGGATCATTAGCCACAAGCAGAGGATCTGATGATCAAAGACCTGGAAAAGTCATCACATTCTTCCGTCACTGCATTAAGACTAAACCAGTATCATCCAATTCAACTGTCCAGAAATATAAATTTTATTTTGCGAGAGTGAACTGGTATTCAAAACATCCAGATCGCTATGAATATGGATTTCCCTTGGAAATCTGATGTAATACATTTGATTTGTTTGGACCTGCATGTATCATTCCAGTTCAGAGAATCAGTTCACACTGTATATCTGGAGAAATAATTCAGAAGAGGGAAAAAGTTCTCGCTGTAGCAAGCTGAGTTCAACATTGCTAGTATCTAGCAAAATATTGGTGGGAACTTTTGTTAATGATGACATCCTGTGTTGTTTAATTTTCATTTGTCCAAGAAAACACAGTACAGTTGAACCTCAATAAAACTATTATCTGGACACGAATTATCCAGAATTCTTGATTGTACAGTGTCTCTAGTTCTATTTTTTATCTTGATTACAATGCCCATGTAGGATAAATACTGACAGACTTTCTACATGAGTGCCAAGGGCTAGCTTCTAGGGGGACCAAGGGCTAACCTGCAATCAGGTGTTCTATTTTCAGGGATAGTGCAAAAGCTGCCAAACCTCTTGCAGAAAATGAAAAATATTCAATTAATGATAATTGGTTTTAGGATAAGTGTGTGTTTGGGGCAACGTGCAAAGAAAGTAGTGTCCGATAGCCCGGGGCTAGTGGATTTTGCTATCGGGCTAGTGAATTCTGTTTTAAACTTGCCCAATGGGCAAGTGATGTTTTTTGAGAATCGAATAACAGAAGAACTATGAAATCAATTCTGCTAGTCAAAAAGTTTTTGGGGCTAGTTGAAATGACATCTTGCCTAGTAAATGCTAGCTTCAGCTTGCCCGAATGGCAAGCTGTAAAAATGATTTTCTTTGTACCCTGGTTTGGGGAAAGGTAGTCAGTTTTGGTTTGAATTGTCAGGAGGCTATAAAAAAACAAGGGTTTGCAAAGTCAGGATTCTGTTGTATATCTGTAGGTCACCTTGATTATTTTGCTATTCAAGTGTTGCAAAGTGCCTTTTTAGAATGAATTGTCTCCTGTCAAAGAGTGAAATATAGTATTTTTATCATCTGAAACATTTACTCCACTCCTACTAGGTCTGAAGTTCGACTTAAACTTAAACTTATTAGTCTAAGATCACATATCTTTAATGCACATTAATGCTGTTCAAGAGGCATGCAAAAAAACGCAATAGCCAACCAAATTACTCTAGAGATTATGAGATATTACGAGAAAATGCCAAAGTGACCCCAAACCAAACAGTTACCATGCAACCCTTCATATCTCACCCAGCCCGTGGATAGAATCAGGACCCGTGTACATTACCAAACCTGATAATATGTATGGGCAATTAATAATCTATTCATTGTCAGATATCACTGAACGTACCAGAATCACCAAATACCCAGTCATGCCCATGACACCCTAAATAAGACAGCTATCTAAGTGCCTAATGTTACAAAGGTCATTATCAGCTAGATGTCACAACCAAAAGGCACAAAAATGATCATGGAGTGAACTAACAAATACAATGCCCCCATCCTATCCAGTTCAATATTTACCAAGACAGCAAATTGTCTTCAGTGATTAAATCACAGAAAAGTATTAAGAAGACCCAAACTGCCTTAACTGTCTACTGAAAAAGCATAATAAGAATGTCCCGCCATTTAATTTATTAAGAGGAGCTTTACTTTTTCTTCCAAAAAAAATATTCTCAAAATAGTTACCAAGGTCGGTCATTGACAGCTGATTCTTTCCTTTTTCCCTTAATAACTTGTCCTTCCGTAACCTGTCGTCTTCGGATAGACAAGGAATCAGGGCGTATCCCTGACGTTTCGAAACAATTGTTCGAAAATTAAATTGCGATTATACTTAATGAAAAGTTAACGATAAAGAATTTTTACTCGTCACATTTTTCTTGTTTTAAAAAAAACTTTGTACAAGGGCAAATATAATAGCATATTTGAAACACATTTGTCCCACATTTCTTCGAGACAAGTGTAATAACAGATTTGTCTCACATTTGCGACATTTGTTGGGTGGACAAATCTGACATCAGATTTGTCTTAGATTTGTATTTGAGGCAAATATCATCAAATCCATTTTCCTTCCAGTAAAATTAAAACAACCTACATAAGCTGGCAAAAAAAATTGTCCTTTCTGTTCACAGGGTCTAAAGCAACGTCCCAATTTGGCTATAAATTATTAACAAGTCCTGCATTCCGTAATAAGGTTAGACTGGCATTTTGATTATCACAACGGTCTCTCGTAATGGTACGTTACAGAAGTGACCAGAAGTCGACATGCGGGTTGCAGAAAACGGCTCGGTAGATCGAGGTGATTCGATCTCGGTTCACGCAGGAACCTGATCGATGATAATGGTAAAGAATTGTAAATTGGAGACTGTGAGACTGCCGTGATTTAAAAACTCCGAAACTCACGGAGTCACCGGAAAACGAGACTTCGAGACCGACATCAAAAACGCTTCAGCGATCTTCGAGATCGGGCCAAACTTTTCCCGAGACCCATGTTTTCTGTGTCCCTGATTATGTTTTCCTCGCGTTAACCGTTAACAGGTACGGTTAGAAAACACCGCATTCACCTACTAAGGAAAACGAGGCGCTAACGCAGCATTATCACTGGAAGGATAATGGCAAATGAACGTTATGTTTTCCTTATGTTTGCTGTCAAATAAAAAACCCGCGAAAAACTCTACGTTTGGCCACCGCAGAAAACAACAGAAAACGCTTAGAAAACAACATGTTCGTCGATGTTTTTCTAGAGGTGGAAAACTGTAGGTTAATGAAATATTTTCCTTGCGTTAACTGTTAACAAATACAGTAGGAAAATGCCGCACAAACTGCACGTTCACCTGGTCTGGAAAATACATGTAAACGCCTTCTAAAATACGGTGTTTGCCTGAGATTTTCAAGTGCAGGAAAACGCCAGGTTAACTCCCAATTTTCCTTGGATTCACACAAGGAAAATTAGTAATTTTCGGGATGTTTTCAGGAGTGGGAAAACAGATGGTGAATGCCGAATTTTCTAGGATTTACCGTTTTGTAAAATTAAACTGGTAAATGAGGGTTTTCTTGCCGTGCAGCTTCCGCTGCAAGCGCTTCGAGACTCGCGCGACACAAGGCGGAAATAAGAGAAGCGCGAAGCTTTATGGGAGGAGTAAGAAAGGAGAGCAAAGCCATCTTTCACCATCCCGCCATTCTTTGCGCGTAGTGTGAGAGACGCCTAAGTACGTTGAACTTACATCTGAACTATTGCAATTTTTTGCTTAACTGCCTAATACCCTGACCACCATAGAACAAAACAAAACAACAAGAGGAACAAACAACACAAAGCCAATATAACGAAAAGAGAAACACAAGCAGCCAGGCTTGTCTAGGACTTGGGGGGTGTTAATAAATCATCGTAGAAGCACAAAGGTACTTTTGCTCTAACGGAAGGTATTAACTGAAGTCTTTCCAGGAATTCAAACTGGAAATTGTGGACTAGGGTTTCAGGCAGCCCTTTCATTAGGGACCTCTGTCCCATTTCACTACATGACATACATTATTCGTACCTGTCCTATTGTGGAAGGGCAACTTCTTGCACTCAGGTAAGTTTTAACTCGAGACCTGAGTTGATCATTGAATCCTACGAGCTCTATATATCCACCTCTGAGCCCACATCTGCAAGGAACAGCAATGCGGGGGGTTATATGATCAAATTTCCTGGTACCTGTAATAATGCGCGCGGCAAAGTTCTGCACTGACTGTAGTCTACAGATATTTTTGTTCGAGGTGTTCGACCACACTGTGGAACAGTACAGTAATTTGCTAAAGACTAGGGCATTTATTACTGTCACCAGTTGGTTACGGTCAAGAACATGTTTAACCCGACTGATTTGTGCGAGGCTTGACATACAAGATGACGTAGTTTTTAAAACATGGTCATCAAACGTTAGTTGCGGATCTAGAACAACCCCAAGATCTTTGGCCGAAGATGTAAGAGCGAGATCTTTTCCTAGAAGAGATATTTTGAAGTCGGGGAGTTTGGCAAGTAGTTGTCGGCTTCCAAAGACTACGAGTTTTGTTTTCTCAGGATTTAAAAGTAGAAAATTGTTAAAACACCAATTACGTATTAAAAGAAGGTCGCCATTTAGATCGTTCATAGCAGTCGGACAATCACGAATCTTAAAAGAAATCTGAAGTTTAGTGTCATCTACGTAACATTGCGTTAAACAGTTTCTAGGAACAGAAGGTAAGTCGTTAATGTAAATACTAAAAAGAAGCGGCCCAAGAATGCTTCCTTGAGGAACACCACTATTTAAACGCAACAAATTCGAGAGGGTCGAGTTAATACGCACGACTTGGTGTCTGTTGGTCAGGTAGCTAGTGAACCACGCGAGAGCGTTTTTAGAAATACCGAGATGTTGTAGTTTTAAAAGGAGAATATCATGACCTGTGTCAACAGTCATCTTTGGCAATAGCCAACTGACTAGTCTCGTAACCAAACCTCTTGTTGATCTCTTCGACTTCGTCTACATGAGATCTGGGTTGGAGATTACCGACCGTTAACCGTTAAGTACAGATGAAGAATCCACCTCAAGACGATAATATCCACAAAGTGTTTCCTGCCTTTTCTTGTGCCAAAAAAGAGGAAATGTCAAGCCAAAGACAAACTGATGTTTTTAATGAACATGCAAAATTCCTCGTAGGACAGTGAACATTTAATAGCGGGATGAAGGAAATACAAAAAACTTGATAAGGACTGCTAGGGAAAGGAGGGCTGCGACTCTTACCAGTAATTCAGAGAAAGGTCTTTCCGGGACTTTGACAAGTGACCCCTTAACCCTTTAACTTCCCGCAGAATGAATGATGGAGTCGAGTAAGGAATTCAAGTTTTAATTAACTTTAAGAGTCGGTGGACGAAATCCTTTGGCTTTTGGTGTGACCATTCAAATGAAACCTCGTTGTTTATACTTTCATGTGGTACTAATTGTTTCTAAGCATTTTAAAAGAGGAAATTTGTTATTTGTAATTGGGAATGTAAGGGTTAATAATGGTTTGTCTGTGGTTATGTATGTACAGTCAAATAAGCCTGGGAAACAGAGCCTAAGGGTACAAAATTGGCACTAAATCATTCTTGTCTACTTCCTGAAGGTGGCCGCAAAAACAAACAAACAAGTGGAAAAACACACACGCACAACTTACTCGCCTGTATACCCTTTGGCACTGGAATGAAGAGAGATCAATTGAAATCCGCTATACTCGTCTCCGAGGTCCCTGAGGACTTTTTTGCACGAGTGAAACTGGGCTCCCTCCGCGTACACGTTGTCTTGGTAAACTTCATCGGCGAATAAAACTAACTTCTCACGAGCACAAAACTTGATTACTTCTTGAATGTCTTCATACGTCAACACCTGACCTATATATAAACAAGAAGCAAACGTGACTAAAGTTAATGGATAAACGAAGGACAGAACAAGTTTACATTTTATAGTTAAACTCTGATATTACGAACACCTCGGTTTAACGTAGAATCTCTATATAACGGACACCCTAGTTTAACGACTGCCTAGATAATGAATATCCCGGTATAAGGAGGAATTCATTAAAAAAAGGAGAAAAAAAAAAACACCCCGGCAAAAAGAACGCCTGTATAGCTAACACCTTGGTATAACGAACACCCTTTTATAAGGGACACCCCGTGAAAAGAAAGCTCGAACGCACTAACCTGATTGTGTGCTAATAAAAACAATGTCGGGAATAAATAGAGAAATTTTATTATCATTGCCATCACCATCACCATCACCATCACCATCATCATCATCTTCATCTTCATTAATATTATTGCAGGTAATTACAAATAGATAAACATTCAATGTACCTGTTGGATTGCCTGGATTTATCAGCACAAGAGCTCTTGGTAAACAGTGCGGCCTTGCCCCATCCAGCTTTTTCTTTAGTTCAGACATATTCAAACCCCAGTTGTTGTCTTCGTCAAGAAGGTAAAATATCTTTAGGATAAAAAATAAACAAAAAATTTTGTAGAACGTAATTTTCTCCTGGGGTCTCTGAGGAAGAATGCCGGAGTTTGAAGTAATAAATTCTTGCTGCAACAAAACTGGAACCAAGTTCTTAGATTTATTCCGGTTGACCGATAGTTTCGGCAACTCTTAAGCTAAGGCTGGTCCAGTTTTCACTAATCGTAATTAGAAGTGCAAAGCGTTATGATCTAGTGAAAAAGAAGTCCGATCCCGCTTACGACCCCGTCGCTTACAAAGCCAGTAGTGAAAACTACAAGGTTGTTACACTTGTAAGGAGAAGCGACAAATCAGTCTTTCACTAACATGCCACAGTGCTTGGGACCAAGTATTGTGATTGATTTATTCGTCTCCTTATTACTATACTGTAAGCGGCGGAGTCGTAAGCGGAGTCGGAAGCCAAAAACGTTCCAATTCTTGGGACTCCGATTCCGGCCTTTAAGCTTATGAAACCGTTTACGACTCTGAGTACGACCGGCCGGTCAATGTGGTTAGTGAAAATCAGCCAAACTTGGACGAATTTTGTGCAGCGAAGAAGCTCACTCGCTCGAACACAACAAAGCGTTTTTTGTTTTGTAATATTTTGCTTTTCTAGTAGTGGTTCGCACGCGCCAACGGCTCTTAAAGATGGAAAATCTGCTTGGAAAATACAGGAGTAGACTTTCGGGATGCGAACAATTAATTCAAATTTACAACCATCTTTTAGAGTCTCAAGTCTCTTTCTTCTTAACAGTTATCTGACGTTACAATTTACTGGTCAGCAAGCGTGAAAAGCGAAGTAAAGCCGCGACAGCACGCGCGAGGCGTGTGCGAAAGAGCGCTCCACTCTCTTCGCACTCCTTTCCGCTGCCCCTCCCACACAAAACCGTCAGCTACGTGGACTAAGTAGAGGAGAATGCGTGAACGAATAGGTATTACCTGGTGTGTGTTGTGTTGCAGTAGCCTCGCCTGATACATACTATATCCAGGGATAGGAATCATTACCCCAGCTCGACCCTTTCCTTCCGTGATTCCTGTTGAAATAATTCCCATCATGACCTGTGTGGCCAAACAAACCATTATTTTTTCAGTTACCACTAGGTTTACTCAGGTGAGTTGGTACTTACTGATATTTGTTTTTCTATCTCAGCTTTGTTCACCGCTTTACACACAACATAAAAAAATATTTCCCACTTCATGTCTAATACGAAATTAGTAATGAAGATGATGATATTGAGAATGATGATGGAAAGGACAAGCAACTAATTGTAGCTTAATGTACCAATTCAAAAGCACACATTTAAAAACATTTGTTAGATGTCAATCCAGAAGCAATCACATTAACTTACATCAATTCCCTCTGCTCCTCCATTTATGAGAAAAATATCCTCACAGTTTGCAGGATAACTGTCTCGTTGTGTAATGTAATTAGCCACATCCTGACGCAAAACATTTATACCCTGAGCTGAAGTGTAGCTACCTGTAAAAGTGTAAATGCAAACCATAATTTTATAGTTCCTTCTCTAGAAACCATATTCAAGATACCATCATGGAAATTTGGAGGTGATCACTGATTATTAAGTGCTTTAGCACTGAACTAAAATATTAATCATAAATATTGCAAAAGAGGACTTCTTTAGAACTCGTTTAAACATCATCAGGCATTCCAGATCGACTTGGAACTTGGATGTGTTGGTTTAATTTGAGGAGTGGGAAATTAAACTAGAGTGCTGGAAGAAACGGAATGAGGAAGAGAACCAACAAGAAACTCAACCCACCTGTGCCAACCAAAGACTAAAGGAAACTGAATAGAAGGAACTAAAAGGTACTCAAAGATGGATTGACTCCTAAATATGACAGTATCTGCCTTTGAGAGGTGCTAAGAAAAGCAGGGTGCAAACTTAGCATTTCAATGTTAGGGAGATCAGTCAGCTCTGTCCGGGGGATGTGTCATCTGAGGAAAGCTTAACCGAAATTTACAGATATGTGGGGCAAGGGGAATTCTCAAATTTTGGCCCTCCCGGTTTTAGACAGGAAAAGGTGTGGCTGTAGGAAGGAGATTTTCTGGAAAATCCCTGTCAGAGCACAGTGTCTAGGGGAATTTCGTGAATAAATGAATTACTTATTTAAAGTCTCACCTTGAAAAATGTCTATACCTGTTGCTTAGCACAATTAATTAGCCCAATGGGATCTTTATAAATCTACTGTAAACGATTTCTTCGCTTCTTATCTGACCCAGATCGACTTTTGAAAATCAATAACCGCAAGCCATATCCTCACTGGCGCACGGCACGTCGCCCGAAGGGCGACCGAGGCACCAAGTGCCTAGTGCGAGCCCTCAGTCTCTTGGTTTGTGGTCTATAGAATGTGTAACGAAATTGTTATGCGATCAAAATAACCCATTTCTTTAGAGGTTTTTGACGGGTTTTGATGTTCTAACGACAAACACATCTCCTCTATCTGGACCCTGTGGTCAGAGTTATTGATGACAAACGAGATTCTGTTAGAATTATTATGATATAATAAATGTGACATCAGGCACTCAAACTGAAAAGGAACTGCAGCACTGATCAGACTGCAAGGGCGGATCCAGAATTTTTTTCAGGAGGGGGTGCACTCGTCTCTAACTCTACTTCAACACCAATAAACCACATAGTTTTTTTTTTGCAGAATACCAGTTGTATTAGAAAACTGCAGGTCATCTCGGGAGGGGGGGTGCGCACCCCCTGCACCCTCCCCCTAGATCCGCCCCTGGACTGCATCTGTTTCAATATTATTAACCAACATTTAAGGTTCACTCAAATAATGGCAAACTTCTTGTTATTATTACTAACTTATGGTATGTCCAATTGTGTCATCGAGGATTCTCTTGGCTCTTCTTTTAGCATCCTGAGGGAAGCTTGGATCATCTAAAAGGTCAGGGCACAAAAGAAGAGCCATTACCTGCAAAAAGTTACACACACTGTCTACCCTATGTAGTGGTGATCAGTCACATTATAATAAATCACTTAAAATTAAGGGAGGGCTTTTGGTTCTAAAGGTTGTAATATCAAATTCTATAGATATTGGATATTACCATACCAACTTCCACAGGAAAAAATAACGGATTCCCATTTTTGGATATTTTAGGATATTTAAAGAATTATACCAATAAAAATCCCAAATTTGGCAAAGTGAGACAAGTCCCAACCAGGGAATTCCCAACCAAGTTCCCTGATTGGGACTTGTCTCACTCTTCCAAATTTGGGATTTTTGTGGGTATTCTTTGAATACCCTAAAATATCCAAAAATGGGAATTTGTTATTTTTTCCTGTGTTCAAGACTAGAGTAAACGTTTTTTATCCTTACTTTATTATACAACCAAAAGAGCCTTTAAAATAGATTAGGTTTCCATTGAAAAGGAGAAAAGCAGCATTTATAGCTCAAATTGTAAAATTATGTAATTAAAGACTGCTGTATTATAACCTGAATGCTGAATTTAATATAGCTTGGACGAATACAGTTTAGGCATGCATGAGTTCTACATGAGGACATTGATTTATGCTTTAAGGTTCTAACAAAAAGATGAAAATTATGGGTTGATTTAGGGGTGCATGGTCCAAGGACACTCAGTGTTTGATGGTCCCAGCTCCCAATCTCAGGGGAAAAATAGTTGGCAAGTGTCTTGGCCACTCTCCCACCACTTTCTCATGATCAGTTTTCTGCATCTGCCGCCTCTGATGGTCTAACCATACATTATTAAGTCCTGACAAACAAGGACAGTTAATATACTCACCTGTCTAAAGAAGGCAATAGGTGGTTGCCCCATGCCTTGTGGGTTTCCTAGATGTATGACAACTTCTGAAAAAGGTTTGCTTTCTCCCTATTATAAAATTGTCAAGAAGCATATTACTGGTAGATGTGTATATAAGTCACATTCAATTATCAATTAAGTAGACCTTAAATGTAGGTCAAAGCTGCCAAGGGTTAAGTTTGTCACAGTGATGGACCAACTCCTAGGAGTACCTGCAGCCCATATCGGGTCATTTTAATTTTGTTACAACATATTACTGGAATGCAGTAAAAAATATGTCAAATGTGTTACTGGATTATGTGTACGCTGTAATAGATCTCTACAGGGGAGAGAGATTATGCAACATTATGCACCACTTAAAGGTGCAGAGAACAATCTTGAACAAAAAAAAAGTTGCTGGCCTGTGGGACACTTATTCCCTGCATCATGTCCTCTTGTGTGTACTTTTACCATTAAATCAATAAAATTGAGATTCTGGGTCATCTTGGCCTTGCTTCATGACACACAAATTCAAACCAGTTGAGTTCCATTGTGACATGTTAGGGAGTACAAGGCAAGTAAAAAACTATTGCCACTCTAACTAGATCAGAGGATGCTATAGACAATCTTAAAGTCTACTGTACTTCAGGAATATTAATTCTAGCACCGAAGTCCTGTTATAGAGAGCATTATTCTTTCCTCACAACTACCCCAGAGTGGAACATCTACCCCTTGATATCCAGTATGCTTTTTCTTTACCAGACTACTTTAAGTCCTCTCTTATGCAACACTAATTAAGATATTAAGAATTTGATTTTTAAAAGCCATTTTTAACGGACTTCATAACTGCTCGTAATAACCTACTGTGGGATTAGTTTTAGATCACCACCTCTAGAAAATGGGGCTATAAAGAAGGAGTTAAACAGTTGTTATTGTTGCTCTATAAAGTGGAGGTGAACAACTGCTGACTCTTATGCTTTGGGCTTGAGACTGACGTGAGATCGTATAAAGGACAACAACAACTACATGCAGGCTGATCTATCATGGATTTTTCTACAAATACTAACCTGGGCTGCTTGTGGCACATGTGCTTTTTAGGCCCTGTAACAACCTTTGTCACGTGGCGTCCATTTCGTCTCAGGAGATTTATAAAAAAAGCTTTCTATATAAATGCACGACTAGCCTCGTCCTCTCTACGAGCCGTGCACCAGACGTAGTTAATCGATAAAAGTCGAAGTCACAGAAAAAACAATCTATCGATTGTTATTGATTAACAAAATCGATAACAATCGATAGTAATCGATGAAGAATCATTATCGATTTCTATCGGAAAATCATCAATATTAATCGAAGTCACAACTTTTTTTCTTTATCGATGTCTATCGATCGATATCAGAAATCGATATTCATCGATGATTTATACTGGTATCGATTATCGGTTTATCGATTAACTAAGTCTGGCGTGCATAAACAAAGCTTTTAAATTAATATTCCGAGACAAAATGGCCCCCGCTTGACGAAGGTCTATTGCATCATTTTTGCTTTGTGCTTTGTAGACTTGTAGATAGCGGTTAAGGACCTATTTAGGAACGTAAATAGCCTACAATCTCAGAAGATAGCCTAGGGTATAAGACCATTCTCTGACAGTGTAGTTGGATGAAAAAGGTGGGTACTTAACTAGCCTGACTCCCAGCCCCGATCCGACCATAAGCCTTTGAAAAGCTCGTTGTGAATAAATTATACTCACGCGAGCAAGCTCTTGCTTTATTTCATAAGTGCGATCTTCGAGCCATCCTCGTATTCCATATTTGATTCTCTTGAAAGCTGGACTAATGTTTTCATCGGTAAGAACCTCCATTTCAAGCATATGATCTTTTGACGTGCCGGTGTGCATTTGAATGAGTCGCTACGTGAGTATCTCTGGTTACTCTGTCACGCAATCAGGTCCTAGGGATCGGCTGACGATCGTGAAAATTTGAACTGGATCACTGAAGTCCTGGATAGCTGGATGACGGATCATACTTTCAAGTGACTCTTTTCGTACGTTTTCTTTGATTTTGGCACAAGTAATGTACATGTTTGGCCTAAATGTTACAAAAACAGTAAAAAAAAAAAAAGGAAAAAAAATTGACTCAAGGACAGTTTAATTGAGCCACGAGTCTCGTGCGAATTCGGCGTCGGACCCTCCACATTTTCGATTTGAACTCTTTTGCGGGCTGCAACATACGCGACGGAAGCCGATTATCCTGATTTCAAGGGCTGCTTCATGATAGCGAGCAGTTTTTCGTTTTTCATTTTTAGGTCGCAACCTTCCTACCCACCCAACTATCAATACCGCAATGCAAAATTCGTGAAGTGCATGAAAATTTATTGTGTCGCAGAGTCGAGGGATACAATCTACTCTGGGGATACTCCCTATGATGGCCTATACAGGGAGGCTCCGCCCGAAATGGGTATCTTTTTCAGGCTTCAGGTATATGAAGGGGTTGGGATTTCACTAGATGAAGTATATAAAAGGTTAGGGAACCTGTCATTTGGGTCTGTGAAAGGTCCCAAAAGGGTTAACAGATGAATTACATGTCGAGAAAACGTTCTATTTTTGTGATTGATTCCTATTTAAACGACAGTGCATTTAAAGCAATTAAAGGGGATGCAAAGTTCTAAACAAGGTATGTGAAAGGGGTGCCATTTGCCAATAGACGGTATACGAAAGGGGTATATAAAAGGGTAAGGGGTTGGACCTCGGGACCTTTATACGAGCCTCCCCGTATAAACATTTGTTGAGTACCCCCCCCTCCTTCCCTAGACAATCTAGGTCATCAACCTACTCCTGTAGCCAAACCTAGCTTAGTTCGGCCTTATACCGCTCTGGAGAGCGGTTTACTCCAACTTTGGGAGGGCAGGAAGACAATAAGGTGTCCCAACAATTTTGACTGAGGCTGTAGCTATTTTGTAAGAATAGAGGGGCAAAGACACAAGAATGCATAACACAACAAACTCTATTCAAAACGGTTTCAATTCTCACAATTATAATACGCACAAAAATCGTGAATGCAGTGATATGTAAGAAAATTAAAATGTATATGTTGCAGTCAATTATTTATTTTACTTAATTTTTGTTTTTCCTTTGTTTCAAATTCATTAGCATACATTACCATCCCCCAAAACAATGGAAAAGTAAAAATTAACTGAGATAGAAAAATTAGCTACAACATATAATTAAATGTACAAGTTTGGATAAATATGTTCTGCTTGTCGTCATCTGTATTTGTCCATGAATTCCTTGTGAAACGTGCTTATCCTGTTGAACATAGAAACTACTTTATCTTCAGAAGGTAGAATAGTAAATCTGTAGTAAACAAAACAAACGAGGATTATATTATTACCTTGATATGTCAATTAGCCCACGTTCGATAAATTAACATTCTAACACGACTCCGAGGCTTTAGGGTCAAAATTGCAAAGTTTTCACGACTCCATTGTCTCGCAATTCCCAGAAGAGACTTGAGCACAAAGAAAACCAAACCAAATATAGAAAAATGACCATAGAAAGCCTCGGAGTCACGCTAGAATTTTAATATATTGAACGTGCCTGAGTTAAGAACCTTACTCATAGTTGGTGGGTTTAGATCCTTGGCATTTTTTATGGCATTATTCGTGTAAAAATCTGTTGCCTTCTGCAGTGGTACCAATCAGCTGCTGCAAGCATCCTCGTTTCTAACCATAGTTAGTAGAGGGGACCCCCCTACTAACTATGTTCTAACGAAATCTCAGTTCCACTGTGTCTATTGATGTTGTAAGGGTGAGGTCTAATGTGGACAGAGAGAGTACGGGCGATGGTCTCGTTCAATAAACTTTAACTTCGACCCAAAGCAGATCGTACCCGGGCTAATTTGGTGGATGTTTTTTGAAAGCATTCACACGGGAAAACCACCAGATTAGCAAGCGCTCTCGTTATTCGAGCGAAATAACGGTCACGTTAGATTGTTTTGCATTTAAGGTACAAGGAGGCACTCGATTTTGAGTCTCTTAAGGAAAAATATGCTGAAGCTATTAAGTAATCTCTGACAGGTACTTAACCAGCGCAGTTCTCTGTTCCCATTACTGAATGGGCGTTGTCCCTTGGCTGGCCCTTATTTTAGGCCGCGTCAGGTAAATGAGAACTGTTCTAACCTGACATGATATGTTCCCTCTTTTTGCCCAAAGTTGCTTCCGGGAATAGGGAGTAAACCAGTCGCTTCTAGCAATTGCCAGGTGTAGAACTCGTCTGGTGTACAATTTTTAAGCTGAGAAAAAGCAGCAAAACAACGAAAGAGATGTTAAGCTCGGTGAATAAATGAAAAAGGTGTCACATTTCGTATTGTCACGAACGTTGGAAAAAAAAACTCCGAGTGTCCGGCGCCTGCAGCAATATGAACCTCTAAAGGTGCGTGCAAACGGAAACATTATTGTTGGACGTTACATGTTGCGTCCGTTGGCACACCCTGTTGTATGTTGCGTGTTGTTGGGAGTTGTTGCGCAAAGTTTGAAACCGGCCCATGCAAACGGACGCAACATTGTTAGCCAACAACTCCCAACTTTTTTGGGAGTTGTTGCCTAAGCTTAACCTTCCAAAAAAAAAAAAAAAGGAGAGTGAATCTCCGATTTACGGAGAAACTGTTATTGGGCCTTAAACATCACAATTCCTTGGAAGCTCAGAGTTTATAGCGCACAGCCGGTATTTGGGGATGAGCTCGAATCCCCGCCGTCGGTGAATCAGATTTTCTCCTTTTGGTTAATTACTATTACAGGCTATTAAAGGTACTCGCCTTAGCCTCTTCAATGGCTTTTTGTGGAAGTTCAATTTTTGCGAAGGCATACAACGCACCAGTTACGTCACTGCACGAGATTCCTTCAAGAGAATTCAACATTGATGTGGTAATTTTGGCTTTCCTTCTATAAGATTCTAAAATGGCTGTCTTCTCCTGCAGGACATAAGGAAAGGATAAAAAAAATCCCGTCGTCGCGTTAACGTGTACAACTGTCACTGAGTAGAAAAAAGTTACATGAAGAGCTGCTGTACAACAGCGCGAAGCAGGGTTACATTTTACCTTGATGAAAGTCTCGTAGGATTCGTCACCAGTCCTTGGCGGATTGCACATTGCACTCACAGCAGCCTCGTAAAAATGAAATAAATTATATAAACAAATAAATAATTATATAATTATACAGTGAATGTCCACGACTCAGAGATTTTTTTAGTATTAAAGCAAAATAACTGTCAACGTAGTTGAAGTAACCAACAGGCTCCGGTGGTTTAAATGTTGGGATTGCACTCTCCACTGGATAAATCGCTCTTCAGCGGATAAGTATTGGGGAAACCAATTGCGTTATCGAGTGGATAGAGATTTATCCGGTAGATAACATTATCCACCTTTCGAAAAACTCATGGGCTCAGGCACGGGCACCTTGATGTCTTTTGAGTTCGAACCCTGTCGCAGTGCTCAAAATTACCATTGAAAGTGCAATCGTGCGCATGCGTCTAAACGTGGACTTAGCTGAATTAAAACGATCGTGCCATGGCTAGTCTCAAAGTCCCATTATTTTGCCGTCCGACGCATTTCGGGTCTCGTGGTGAGAGCGAGTTTGTGGGCTCTTTCCACTGATCGTCTTTGATACGCCACTGAAACGCATTGACCGAGAAGGCTAGTAATACCTGTCCAATCGTCGTTGGAGAAACATTGGGAGAGAGTACGTCTCTAAACTGCACCTTGACTTCTTTGCTGAACCCTACTAATTCCATGTAAGCACCCCTCACACCACATCTAGTAAAGAGATCAAACTAAATACAGTCAAAACAATGCCTCTAAGCGACCATCCAAAATGCTAAGATTTATCGGCCAACCTGGACTTACATAGTGACGAATCCCGACCCGCCCTTAATATATCCGTGAGACCAGATTATTTCTTAATAGTTTTACTACTGAGCTACTTTGAAGATTCGCACACAACTTCCATGAAACTGGGTTTTTCATTGCATTACAATCATAGGTCGTTTCCAAATCGACTGAATCTGGACTGAATCAGGAGAAGAACTTTTTAAAGCTGGGTCCTTTATGAGAAGAATCTCACATACCGTAAAATTCCGAAAATAAGCCCCGGGGCTTATTATTTTCAAAGGCCCATTTTGAGGGGCTTATTTTTGGAGGGGCTTATATTCGGAGGGGCTTATCTACGGAGGGAGATTTGCGTTTCAAAGTCGATTGGCCTAGCCTTATAAATGAAAGGAAATTTGCCGTTTCTGCTTTGTTTTAGTTTGTATTTAGGGCAATTCCTAAGAACAAGTCCCACGGGGGGCTTATATTTGGAGGGGCGATTTAATGGAGGGTTTTTTGCGTTACTAGTTTGGGGGGCCTATACATGAAGGGGCTTATTTTCGGAATTTTAGGGTATATGTACAGGTTTAATGGCAGCAAGGATCTACGAAGTATAACCAACGTTTAATGGCGAGGAAAGGTGGAAATGATTGATGTGTAGAAGTTGGACATCCCTCAATCAGAAAAGGCCTGGATCAGCCCGGCCTTGCGACGAATCAAAATGAAGGCTCTCTTTCTGGCGGGTTGTTGAGATAGCCCTTCAAAACTATTTTTTTTACAGTACAGTTGTTTGGTTTGATACTGTTATCTCAAACATTATGTACATACTCGCCGTAAAATCCTTTGGAGACTGAATTTATCGACATCAGTTGGAACTTGTTGTATTCGGGACCCAGGTCCCTCAAGACCTTCCTGCACGAGTGGAACTGGACCTCGTCGGTAAAAACGGTTTCTTGATACACTTCATCGGCAAATAATACAAGTTTTTCTCGAGCGCAAAACTTGATAACTTCCCTAATGTTGTCGTACGTCAAGACCTGGCCTGTCAAAACAGAACAAAAATATAATTTCCAATTCTAACTTAAAGATTTCTCACCTTTTTCAGCTAAAAGGTGTGAACCTCAAAATGTCTGACCTGAATGCGAAAAAAGGGGACTACAACCTCGTAACCTCGACACTTTGAATAAAAAGCATGTTAAAATAATATCTCTCGGATTTGCCGCTAGTAACTGGTTTTAAAAAACACATGCATACTGTAGATATACTAGACATATAACTAAAGGCACTTTATTCACTTAAATGTCAATGTATTTAGCACGAAAGGAATAGTTAAGGACGCTATTTTATGTCTCTGACTGAAGACGGGACCGCCAATTTATCTGGTCATCCGAGCCACGCGAAGGTCTAGCCGCGTGCAGGGCAAAAGCAGTACCTTCACTTCTCAGTTATTTTAAGTCCCTGAGTAGTGCCCCGGTCACAGGAACAGAACCCTCGACCTCCTCGCAGTTAAGCGCTCTACCGACTAAACTAGCCCTAGTCCGACTACAATTGTCAGTGCTAAATCCGGATCTGACTTCTTCGCCTAACTTGACTCTCAATGACTCATTCTCCATTTTATCACGTCTTACTTGTGGGATTTCCAGGATTAATCAGTACAAGAGCCCTCGGAGTGCAATATGGCCTGGCCTTGTCTAACGCCCTCTTCAGTTCTCCGATATCCAAACACCAGTCGTGATCTTCGTCCAAATAGTAAGGAATCTACACAAAAGAAAAGAAGCGTCGGTGTCGATCGAAGCCCCATCGGGCGGTTACGGAAAATATCCGAAGATTTAGGGCTACTTGTACTCAATCTTACATACACCACGACAAAATGGCTCTGCTATAATCTCAAGAAGTAGTAGCCATCACAAAAGAATATATAAAATTTCCAAAGCAATCGGTTAGCAGTGTGCCAGTACACATATAGCCTCCCTCGCAGGCTTTCTTAGGGGATGAGGGAGGAAATACGAACACTCAGACTGTGCGTGGTAGGCTAGTACATTTATACACATGGGCTAACACCTCAATAGCGCGGAAAAAACCTGACAGATAACCTCAAAATTGCTACAAAATTAAAATGTAACATTTAATAGCCAAACTACAAGGTCTGTATTCAAGACACTCAGTTTTATTACTACATTAAATTACCTGGTGGAAGTTGTATTCCATGATTCTTGACAGGTAGTGAGGAAACACGGGAATAGGAATCAGAATTCCTGTCCTTTTATTTCTACTGTCTGAACTGGCGTCTAGTGCCTGCATGCCAACCTGAAAGTGCGCACGAAAATGTCTATGTAATATTTACCACCCTGTATTCAGTGAGCGATGTAGTCCGTGCATAGACTACTGATGAGAAGCGTTCTACCTGGGCGCACATTGTACATGTACTGTACATTTGGCTGAGGACAGAGTAGTCAAGACCCCCCAGACCAAAAAAGCCCCATAAAAAAAAGGAGAGAAGGACAGACTGACATAACAGATACCTGTTCTCTCCTGTCTGTAAAAAAGCTACAGGAAAGCTGATAAAGGATTGCGTTCTCCTTCGTCGAACACACTAGGGACTTTAAGATCCAACGACACGGACGGCAACGAGAACGTCAAAAAAACAATAGGTTTTATTAGCAGAACAACAACTTTGCACGTGCACCAAACTTTTTTGGTACATTTTTTTGCCCGTTTTTGCACGACTACGACGTGAACATGCCTAACTTCGCGTTTTATGGAGTACGTAAACAAGCAACGACGTTATTTTCTCTTTCTGAACTTGGATATGGTCCTTAGGAATTCAACTCCAGGAGGGCTTGCCTACATCTGACAAAGTAAGGGGGTAGGAATAATTTCGATAAAGACAGAAAGAACGCAAATTCACTTTTTAACCGACGTTCTCATTGCCGTCGCGTCCTTGGATCTTAAAGTCACTAAGGCTCACGAAACTAAGCACGTGATGAGTTTCCCCCTGTTTTATTTTCATGTTCGTACTTTCTCAATTTCGTGGACCCCACTATCTCAGAGCCTGGAACAGGCTAAAATGGGAAGCGGTTTTAACCTAAAAACTGTTATAAGTGCTAATAGTAAATACCATAAAAGGAAGAAATTAGTTATGTCTCCAAACTTCCTTTTACCTTTATAAAAGTATTTCTGACCATGGATAACCCTAAAAAATATTAGAAAATACTCATGAACACCTGAATTCCATGTGCTCCTCCATTTGTTAGAATTATATCTTCTGGGTCGGCAGGATAACCATCTCTTTCAGAAATGAACTGGGCAACATCTTCACGGACAATCCTTAGTCCAAGAGGGTCTGTATATGAACCTAGAAGTACCATACAGTAAGAATAATTTTTCTACAAGAGTAACTTGGCGAGAGTGTGGGAGATGGGTTTTTAAAAGGGGTGGAACAAGCAAGGGCTTTACAACTATGACTGTTCTAAGGGGTGGAGGGTGGATTGAAAGGGGTTTGTGGGGGGGGGGGGGGTTTAAGGGGGGATGGAATGTTGTACTGAGGGATATGAGGAAAATTTTGATTGAGGGGTGGTCAAAGTGGAGAATGAGTTAGGCAAAATTAGGAGAAGAGAAAGGGTTTGACTTAGGAAAAGAGTAACCCAGGACTGGATTTTGTAGGGGTCTCGAGTGGGGTTTACGAAAAACAGACTGTATGGGGGTAACACAATAACTTAAACTCACTGTCTGGTAGTTTTCATTGTCACCCACAAGGATAAGATTCTGAATGGCCGGAGGCAAACCAGCTTACTAGCTGAGGAGTTGTTCTCAAAATTACCAAGACCAAATCCAGCTAGGGGTTTAAAGGCAGAGCTTGAACTCGGGGAACCTTAAGATTACAATTCCAGCATTCTTCCAGTCAAACCTCTACTAACAGCCACCTCTAAACAACAACCACTTTTTTGGCGGACAGTCTATACATTAGTCTGCTACACAGCCGTGGAGCGTTGCGTGACAACACTAAAAATGGCTGTGTAGAAGACCATCTATACATTGACTCCTGTTTAAACCTCTCTACAACGGCCACTTTCTTCTGTCCCCAAGGTGGCTGTTTTGGAGAGGTTCAACTGTATACTGCTAGGCCACACTGCCTCCAAAAGCTTGGTAAGAAGTGGCGACAAGGAAAGGGCTTGACAGGAGGGTAGCTGTTGATAATTATTAATGATGATGATGATGATGGTGATGGTGATGATGATGATGATGTTACTGATGCTTAACTGGTGGAGGTTCATTCATGACAGTTTTCTCCAGTCCATTAGGGTAGCCTGAGAGAAGGTGTTCTAGCTTATGAGTTTGTGAATGAAATCCTCCAATATGACCATTCAAATGAAACCTCAACCTCGTTCCCAGGGTTCTTTTCTACCCAGAAGCTGGGAATGAGGTTGATGAAACCTCTTTCCATGGTGCTTAAACCTAAACTTGTCCAATTTTTTTCACTCCTACCCTATCACTTAAAATACTAAGCTATCTTCGTTTTAGTGATGTGAAAAACAATGATACTTACTTATAACATGGCCTGCTTTCGCATTGAGAATCCTGTTCACCTTTTCATGTATGTCCTTCGGGTAGTTCGAATCTTCAAGTAAAGTTGGACATATGACACATGACAGAAACTGTCAAAAAAGGTGAAAAAAATTCCTTTAGACCTTCACGTTCTCCACAAAATTTGCATAAGTTTTGAGACATTGAAAACAATACTCATGAAAAATGTTGTCAGGGGATGTCAGAAAAAATTGAATTATCAAATGAGAAATATGAAAGTTACAGATACGGATTAATGTGGAGACAAAGTTGAAGCTGTAGTGAGAGTATAGTCAAATTCCACAAATGTTGCCAGGGTGCGAATTTAATGCTGGAGTTACAAGGTATTCATGAACAGTTAACCCTATGGTTACCTGATGGAAACCTCACAAAGACTTGTAGAGATGGTAGCTTCCTTTGTTCTCGGGGTCACCGACGACAAACCCCGCCCAAATTTGTTTGAACTAATTAGGTTTTTTAATACGGTGCTGATCGATTTGCTGAAATGACTTTAGTTGAAATTGTGTAATCTGAGTGGTAAGAATAACTATATGTAAGAAATATAGAACTTTATTCAAGTGTCAAAGATAGAATTTTTGAATAATGGAAATATTACAGTTTTCCAACACTGATTAATGATATTAGGTTGTCAATCACTGCACCTGTCTCAATGATGTGATGGGTTTCTGTCCAAATGCATGAGGATCTCCAAAGTATCTTACAACTTCTTCGAAAGGTTTTTGTTCCCCCTTTAAAGTAAAAGTACCGCAGAGTGTATTATGTGAATTGCCAAGCAGACTGACACAGCTGGTGGATTATTTTCCTGTGTGATCAGTTGACATTATTATAAATGGACCAACAGCAACCAGTAACAGTAACACACCCAATTAAGCTCTTGCAGGAATGTAATTGGCTGCAACAGTTGATTCTACAAGTTTTAGTAATTCTTGAACCTTTTCTCTTTATAATCACGCATCGAATGATATTAATTTGATTAAGCCTGAGAGCATAAGCTCTCCAGGGCATTCTGGCAGCAGGGCGGGAAAAGGAAGGAGAACTTGCAACTAGTCTCTAGAATTTGAATATCTACATCAAAAAAGGCAAAAAGAAATACTGATTGGCAGAGACGACAATAGTAATGATGTCATTAGCCTCAGCCAGGTTTTTCCATTTTTTTTTCATTCGCGCTTTCCGCTTTGTGCTGATTGGTGGAAATCTGACAGCTCAGTCAATGGAATTGGAGGGGAAATTGAAATTCCAGAGATCTACGTAGTTGCATGCTCTCCTTAACTTCCTTTTCCTCCCCGCTGTCAGAGCACCCTCAAGGAGAGCTTGCTCACAGTGGCTATAATTAATTAGAAGAAAACTGATGTTTATATTCTTGGGACGTAAAAAAAATGATATTAAAAGCATCGCTTGAAAAGAACACATCGAACATGGTTTTTCAAAGGCTTTTTGATATCATATTATGTAGTGAGGTGGGGGTGGGGCAAGAAATTCTGACTCTTCTTCACGGGGGGGAGGGGGTCTTTGATCCATGTTCAAAAGTGAATCAGAGAAATTAAATAGGCACAAAGTCATTACTAATTAGAGTAGAAGCTCTATAAGCAGTTTAAGGTTATTTGATATAATTTATATAATAATAATAATAACTTTAATAGTAACATCCTCGTGAGGTTTTTCAGGAACTATTTACAAACGATTTACAATTTATAAAAGCAAAAATGACAATAAAAACTCGAAATCACAATTTATGATGGTATTCTACTAAATTCTAGAGCTTATGAAGGAAATGTCTGCCTCAATAGTGTGTCTTTCAGGGCGCGCTTGAAAGATGCCAATGAAGCACTTTGCCTGAGTTCATTATGCAAGTTATTCCATGTGTAGGCCCCTCTGTAGGAAAATGTGCGCTGGCCTATAGCCGTTCTGTATTGCGGAATCTGCAAAGAGTTCCGTGTACGAGTGTTACGAGTATATATATTTGAGCGCTTGGTAAACTTGCTCGTTAAGTATTGAGGCGCAAGATCATTCTGACATTTAAAGGTCAAAACGGAGTCTCTATAGAATAATTGGTCTTTAACAGGAAGCCAGTTTAGCTCTCGAAGCAAAGGTGTTACGTGGTCAAACTTCCTAGAGTTTGTTACGATCTTGCTGGCAAAATTCTGAATAGATTGTAGTCTGTTTATATTCTGCAGTGTAGTATTTGACCATACAGATGAGCAGTAAAGCATCTTACTAAAGACTAATGACGTTATTAACAACTCTAGTGTTTCCTTGTCGAAGCTTCTTTTGACTCTATTTATTTGGTAAAGCTTTGCGAAACAAGATGACACTACACATGAAATATGATGATCGTAGGTCAGATGGGGGTCAAGAAAGACTCCCAAGTCCTTGGCAGAAGGTGTTTGCTTCAATGTTTTACCTAAGAATACCACTCTAGGGTCTTCTGGTAACCTGCTTAACATCTGTCTGGTACCGAGGAAAAGGAGTTTAGTTTTATCGGGATTGATAAGTAGATGGTTCTCACAGCACCATTGAGCTACACTGTGAAGGTCTTGTTCGAGCTTTTCAATGGCAGCATCAAGCTCAACGAGAGGAAATGACATGAATAGCTTTGAGTCATCCACATACGATTCTAGGTTGCAAAAAGTCGGTGCCGTGGGTAAATCGTTGAGATAAATGCAGAACAACAATGGTGATAGGATTGCGCCTTGAGGAACTCCGTGAGTTATAGGTAGAGTGTCAGAGTAGGCGGAGCCAATTCTCACGTATTGCCTGCGACCAGTTAGATAACTCTTGAACCATTTGACAGTAGAGGGTGAGGCTCCTAAGATGGAGAGTTTGTGGAGCAACCTTGCATGGTCTATACTGTCGAAGGCTTTGGATAGATCTAATAGTACTAGTGCTGTTATCTGCTTTTTATCCATTGCTTCGAGTATCTTATCCGTGAGCAGGATGTTTAAGGTCTCTGTAGAGTGAGCTTTTTTATTGCTGCTTTGGTGTGAGGTAAGGCGGTTGTTTTTTGTGAGATAGGCGCTGAACTGATTCAAAACAATCCTTTCGAGGACCTTTGAAGCTACGGCTAGCATAGATAACGGTCTGTTGTTGGCAGCTTTTTCATGGTCACCGTCTTTAAGAATTGGAATCACCTCAGCCTCTTTCCAGTTGTCAGGAAATGTGCTAGTAAGGATAGAACAATTGATGATGTCAGTAAAAGGACCCAATATAACAGGGAGACAGTCTTTTAGTACACGAGCGCTGATCTTGTCCGGTCCCGGAGATTTATTCATTGGGAGAGATGTTACAATTCGGCGAATCTCTTCACGTGACACTGTCCTTAAATGGAATAGTTCCATAGAGGTAGTATCTATACCAGTTTCGGATGAAAAATCGCGGACTATGATGCTATGTTCTTCCCTCAGGCGCTGTACTGCGTCAGCGGCATTTAAGCCGACTTTAGCAAAAAACTGATTGAATTCGCTGGTTAAGACTGTCACATCCTTTGTAAAGGCTGGTCTCTGCTTATCTTTGGAGGGGATGGCGCGATTAATAATTTTCCAGAGTGAGCCAGAGTTGTTTTTATTAGCTGTGACCTCTTCAAAGGTGTGATCTCTTTCAGCTTCTTGTAGCTTTTTCTTGACCAAGTCACGGGAATGTTTGAAATTTATCCACTCGGTGTCTTGGCGAGACTGTATAAATTGCTTCAGGAGGAGATCTCGCGATCTCATGAGATCCTTGATTTCCTGGTTTACAAAAGGGCACGGTATACTCCGAAGTTTAATTTGTTTCACGGGAGCGTGTAAGCTCAGGACAGACTGGAAAGTGTCATTTAAAATATTGAGCTTAGTGTCTACATCGGTTTGGTCGAAGATAGTGAGCAGGGAATCCGCTTCCTTAGCTAGATCCGTGACAAAGAGATCCGCATTATACTTCTTGTAACTTCGAGTGGTAATGTACTGAGGGGTAGTCTTGGGTTTCTTAACCTTGAGCTTGACAAAAACAATTGAATGGTCACTAATTGGTCGATGTATTACACCGCTATCACGCACTGAATTGTCGGAGGAGACTAGGATAACGTCGAGCAGGGATTAAGTGGTCGCTGTTATCCTGGTTGGTTGTGTAATGAGTTGTTTCAGGTTCATATCCGTATAGAATTTCTCCAGAGCTTTGAATTCAGTGCCTGTTTTCTCGAGGCCATCGCAGTTTAGGTCGCCTAGGATTGTGATCGGTTTGTCAAGCAGCAAGGCTTGAATATAGCTGGGCTTAAGAACTTCTTCGAAGGAACTCAGAGGAGAGTCGTCGGAGCGATATGTCAAGCAAATTATTGTTGATTTTAGTTTCTTGCACTGAACATTTATCCAAAGCTGATGGAAATTTCGCTCGGATATCGATGACAACTCCTTCAGTACAGATGATTTGAGATCTTTGCGGACATAGGCACATACTCCGCCGCCTCCTTTGTGAAGTCGATCTAACCTGAGTAATTTGTAACCCTCGATTTGTATCTCTGCTGAAGTGACGGTGGTATTGAGCCATGTTTCAGAGATTGTAATGATGTCGCTATTCCTTTCAGATGCAAGTTGTCGTAGTTCTAGCAAGTGAGAGCGATTTTTTAGCGATCTAATATTCAAATGAAGGATTTCAAGCCCACCGGGCGCTTTGGAAGGTTGTTTGTTTTCTTTCACGCGCTTTACTGAGCATAGGTTATGCAAATTTACTCCTCTCTCGCCAGGTTTTGTGTTGTCAGGTTTCCGTTGAGCATAAGAGATTGCAATATTATGTTTACGGATTCGGACAGCCTGACCAGAGCGAACTCCTCGTATTCTCAATATTCCATTGCTTTTCAGCAAGTGGAAGGTTTCATCTGGGATTCTAAATTGCCGTAACCGCAGTTGTAGTAGCTCAGATCTTGAATATTTAATGGCGTTTGAAGCACGATTATTCAAATTTCGGCAGCTGTTATCCGATGGCTGCAGACGGTTTGTTTGAGAGTTTTCCAGTCTTTCAGGTCCTGGGTTGCATTGAATATCCATGTGGATCGTGAGGTCAAACCAGAATAAACGACCAGGAAGTATGAGCGCTGTGCTTCCATGTTTGCTGAGTTTTGAAATCGAGTAGTTGATTGCATGGACTGTAGACTCGATGCGCTTCAATGACGGCCTGAAAAGTAGGCCAGGAAAAGGTGGAAAATTCCGTGTACCAAGCGCATTGGATTCCCCATTGATGCTCAATAGGTAGCAGAAGTTCTTACTGCTTTGCAACTTGGTAATGGGAGGCTGAGACCTTGGAATAAGTTGATTAAAGACCCCTATATTTGGCTTCTTTTAACTCTTCTACGGCAAATCAAAAGGAATAAAAAGATGCTTTGGAGGGGCGGGAGGGGAAATGAAAACTCTCCACCTCCTAACCTGTACATTAATATATGACATTTCAGACTACACACAGAACTGAATAAGGACATTAATATCGCAAGCCTGATCTCCATAAATTGTTTTGAGCGTTAATGCACTTCTGCAAGTTCGCAAGTTCCCGAATATTCATGATTTTGCAGACAGCTGGGAACAACAAGAAAAAACCTAAAAGTTCAGCAGGCCTACCTACCCTTGCTAATTCTTGTTTGATTTCATAGGCCCGAAAATCGACCCAACCTCCAGGGTTAATGCCTCCCTGGAAAACAGGGCTGATTGTTTTGTCCGTAATGATTTCTTCTGCCATCATTTCCGTCGTAGAACTGCGAAAAGTAATTGGTCAACACCGAGAACCCCTGAGAAGCGGCGACTCTTCGCGTGACTTTGGCTACACTACTGGATGCGCGAGCCCGCAATCCTTCTCAACAGGGTGACCTCTACAGACCTACAAGTGTAGCTGTACACTTAGGGTCAAACACCGCAGAATACAAAAAATAAAACTTACGGACGGGACGGACAATATCACTGGCAAAGCTTAGGCAACTACGACACGCTTTCGTTCACAAGCAGGTGTAAATTTCTCAACGGTCCCCTAGGTCAGTCGCACAATTCTTTCCTCTATCTGCTCTTTACGTACCGTAATGGCAGCGGAGGAAATCATTACTGACAAAAGCATCGGCCATGTGTACCAGAACTACGCCACTTCAAGACCGTGGACCGATTTACGGGCCCATGAGATTCGACGAGAACTTCAACAGGTAAGATGGGTGACATCTCAAACTTATTTTAGTCTGAGTTCTTCTATCCAACATGTTCAACATTGCGTGACCAAACCTTTACGTAATCTCTGCCATTTGAAGCCGGCTCATGATGAGACCGTAGTGTTCTTTTTTTTTTTCTAGTTTTTACGGGATAAGGTAGATTGTAAGGCAATGAACTGATTTGCATTGCTGTTTACTGCTAGTTTCTTGCAGTTTAATACACACGCTAACAAATAGATCTTGTCACGGTTTTCGACGCCATCTTAACGAGTATGCAAACGCGTGAGAAATAGACCTTATCACGGTTTTCGACGCCATCTTGACGAGTAGGCAAACGCGTGAGAAATTACAGTGTTTGTATGAGAATCTAATTTCGAATAATTTCCGTAAAACGGCTGTTCTGAACAAAATATCAATTGTAAAGTAAAGCTACAAAGCAAAGGATTCTCCAAAAAAAATTTTCGGCGTACCTGTGCTTAAATTTCTCCAGAGGCTTTCTTTAGATTTTCCATATATTTGTCTGTAATTTTTCCGGGACTTTCTTACAGACAAATGTATAGAAAATTTTAAAAAGTGGTTCTAGGTCTTCTAGTGCATGTAACGCCCTCAAATTTTTTCAAGAGAATCCTTAGGAGTAAAGCTTTAGTTTACAAATCATATTTTTTTCAGAACAGCCGTTTTACGGAAATTATTTGACATTAGATTCTCATACAATCACTGTTATTTCTCACGCGTTTGCCTACTCGTCAAGATGGCGTCGAAAACCGTGACAAGGTCTATTACAGTGTTTGTATGAGAGTCTAATATCGAATAATTGCCGTAAAACGGCTGTTCTGAAAAAAATATATATATATAAATTGTAAACTAAAGCTTCAGTCCTAAGGATTCTACTGAAAAAAACCTGAGGGCGTTCCATGCGCTAGAAGACCTAAAACCACGTTTTTAAATTTCCTATACATTTGTCTGTAAGAAAGTCCCAGGAATCATAACAGACAAATATATGGAAAATCTAAAGCAAGCGTCTGAAGAAACTTAAGCACAGTTGCGGCCCCCAAATTTTTTAGTACAATCCTTTGCTTTGTAGCTTTAGTTTACAATTTATAGTTTTTTTCAGAACAGCCGTTTTATGGAAATTATTCGACATTAGATTCTCATACAAACACTGTAATTGCTCACACGTTGGCCTACTCGTCAAGATGGCGTCGAAAACCTTGACAAGGTCTATTCATAAATTAGGCTTGGATAAATTCTGCCGGCAGAAATCAAACCGGCGGGAGGGGGGGGCACTCCCTCATTTGGCCCATGCGGGTATGTGCCGCTGAACAAGGAGTAGTGTCTCCTGTCTTAAACGGGATAGCGAAATGAGAAGTTTTTGACTTAAACAGGGTCAGGGTTTGCAGGTCTGGCCTGGGCATGGCAGCACACCTCTACCCAAACTTCCCTCAAGCACCCCCCGGGAATTTCAAGCAGAATAAGCGATTTTTGAGGGGAGCATTCTGCTGGCAGAATGAGGCATTTTCCAGCTGAATAAGGGAACATCGGCAGCATCAATGATAATGCATAACAGTAGTAAGATAAATTTAAAACTAAATATTTAAAAACAAATACCGACCTTGTACTTGTGATTATGTAATTTGATTATTTAATAGCTACAATGCCCTCACATTAAAAAGTAAGATGAATTACTATTTTGCTATACAAAATGAATGTCTAATTAGTTTTTAGGGGTTAGGCCCAGACTTGGCCTTCTTTATTTGCGAAAATAAATTAAAAAATTTATTTTCTGATATGGAGCAGAATTCGAGCAGAATAAGGTTGTCTGAGCAGTATTTTAAGCAGAATAAGCAATTTTTACGAGCAAGCTGCCATCAGGCAGAATAAGCCATTTTACAAGCAGAATTTATCGAAGCCTATCATAAATCAGTAAAGTTATTGCAGAAAAGCTTAAGATTCTAAGATAAATTTGAACACCTGTATGAATGGGAACAACTAACAACTGCTAAGCAATCAGTCCACTCATTTCTCCTTTTTACTGACACCTTTCTATCTAAGGTCACAACTCCATGACGACAAACACTGGTCACTTAATTCTATACCGGATAGCTTTTGCGCCAGTGCGAAAATCAATTAGGGCTTCCAACCCATTCACACATTGGGACCAGGCGTCCTCACTGGGGGCAAAAGGCAAACAGCTAAAAAAATCGCCGAATAAAGCGGGCCAAGGGGTAGACTGGGGGCTCGGCTTGCTTCGATCACTGATTCTTTTCCTTCTTTTCCCCGCAATGTGGCGCCAGTGGTCCCAGGCCATTCACACATGAGAACAGTAATTTCAGCTTGGTTTCTATATAATGAAGCAAAGCCAGTTGAGTCGTGCCGATCTTGTAAGTGGACCATTCCTTAAATATTTTTTCAAGCTCCCCCTGATGATATTAGATATTTTTTCTGCCACCCCCGCCCCCTCATGAGAGGTTGCGGACAAAGGTAAAATACCATGACCCTCCCCTCCTCCTTCCTCTCTACCACCACTACCATCACCAACAATCTACCATGTTTGAAATGCTGATGCAAACAACATTTAGGCCTCAGCAGTGAAGTCTTTTTTGAAACTTTAACTGCATAAAATAACCTTGCACAGTAGATTATCTGTTATGGCTTTATTATATAAAATCTGAATGGAAAAAATATAGTGGACAGTAATTAAAAAGCTTTAAGTTTTAAAGCTTTACAAATGAATTATGGTATATTATTTGCAAGACACATCATGGCTACTTTTAAGGTAATAAAATAGTAACTAAAGAAAAACATTAGCATACGTCTACTTCATAGGTCAATTACATGCAGTTAAATCATGAAATGGAATTAAGTAAATGCAGCATTTACTTAATTTCAGTTTATGATTTAACTGCATGTAATTGACCTATGAAGTAAAAGTATCCTATTGTTTTATTGTTTTAGTATTAAAATACCATCGATATCTTCTTTAAGTGGACCTAAAGTTTATTCGTTAAAATACTTCTCTGAACCGGACCGATTATTAAAGTAAGTTTTAGGTGCCCCCCCCCCCCCCCTATACAGAGTCCCAGGAAAAATTACAGACAAATATATGGAAAATCTAAAGCAAGCGTCTGAAGAAACTTAAACACAGGTGCGGCCCAAAATTTTTTAGTACAATCCTTTGCTTTGTAGCTTTAGTTTACAATTTATAGTTTTTTTCAGAACAGCCGTTTTATGGAAATTATTCGACATAATAGATTCTCATACAAACACTGTAATTGCTCACACGTTGGCCTACTCGTCAAGATGGCGTCGAAAACCGTGACAAGGTCTATTCATAAATTAGGCTTGGATAAATTCTGCCGGCAGAAATCAAACCGGCGGGAGGGGGGGGCACTCCCTCATTTGGTCTATGCGGGTATGTGCCGCTTAACAAGGAGTAGTGTCTCCTGTCTTAAACGGGAAAGTGAAATGAGAAGTTTTTGTCTTAAACAGGGTCAGGGTTTGCAGGTCTGGCCTGGGCATGGCAGCACACCTCTACCCAAACTTCCCTCGAACACCCCCCGGGAATTTCAAACAGAATAAGCGATTTTTGAGGGGAGCATTCTGCTGGCAGAATGAGGCATTTTCCAGCTGAATAAGGGAACATCAGCAGCACCAATGATAATGCATAACAGTTGTAAGAAAAGTTAAAACTAAATATTAAAAAACAAATACCGACCTTGTACTTGTGATTATGTAATTTGATTATTTAATAGCTACAATGCGCTCACATTAAAAAGTAAGATGAATTACAATTTTGCTATACAAAATGAATGTCTAATTAGTTTTTAGGGGTTAGGCCCAGACTTGGCCTTCTTAATTTATTTGCGAAAATAAATTTAAAAATTTGTTTTTGGATACGGAGCAGAATTCGAGCAGAATAAGGGTGTCTGAGCAGTATTTTTAGCAGAATAAGCAATTTTTACGAGCAAGCTGCCGTCAGGCAGAATAAGCCTTTTTACAAGCAGAATTTATCGAAGCCTATAATAAATCGGTAAAATTATTGCTTAAAATTCTAAGATAAATTTGAACACCTGTATGAATGGAAACAACTAACAACTGCTAAGCAATCAGTCCACTCATTTCTCCTTTTTACTGAAACCTTTCTATCTAAGGTCACAACTCCATGACGACAAACACTGGTCACTTAATTCTATACCGGATAGCTTTTGCGCCAGTGCGAAAATCATAGGGCTTCTAACCCATTCACACATTGGGACCAGGCGTCCTCACTGGGGGCAAAAGGCAAACAGCTAAAAAAATCGCCGAATAAAGCGGGCCAAGGGGTAGACTGGGGGCTCGGCTTGCTTCGATCACTGATTCTTTTCCTTCTTTTCCCCGCAATGTGGCGCCAGTGGTCCCAGTAGCCATTCACACATGAGAACAGTAATTTCAGCTTGGTTTCTAAAAAATGAAGCGAAGCCAGTTGAGTCATGCCGGTCTTGTAAGTGGACCATTCATAATTTATGGGTTTGAAGGGGGGAGGGGGGGGGGAGGCTAATTGGGGATCTTAATTTTTTTCCTTAAATATTTTGTCAAGCTCCCCCTGATGATATTAGATATTTTTTCTGCCACCACCGCCCCCTCATGAGAGGTTGCGGACAAAGGTAAAATACCATGACCCTCCCCTTTTCCTTCCTCTCTACTACCACTACCATCACCAACAATCTACCATGTTTGAAATGCTGATGCAAACAACATTTAGGCCTCAGTAGTGAAGTCTTTTTTGATACTTTAACTGCATAAAATAACCTTGCACAGTAGATTATCTGTTACGGCTTTATTATATAAAATCTGAATGGAAAAAATATTTATTTAAGTTTTAAAGCTTTACAAATGAATTATGGTATCATTATTATATGCAAGACACATCATGGCTACTTATAAGGTAATAAAATAGTAACTAAAGAAAAACATTAGCATACGTCTACTTCATAGGTCAATTACATGCAGTTAAATCATGAAATGGAAAATTTCAGTTCATGATTTAACTGCATGTAATTGACCTATGAAGTAAAAGTATCCTATTGTTTTACTGTTTTAGTATTAAAATACTATCGATATCTTCTTTGAGTGAACCTAAAGTTTATTCGTTAAAATACTTCTCTGAACCGGACCGATTATTAAAGTAAGTTTTAGGTGCCCCCCCCCCCCCCCCTCATACAGAGTACCAATTGAATTTTGATGGCACCTTTAATGTTTTGGATGAAAATTAATGGTCCCCCTCCAAATCCCCATAGCCCCCCAACCACCCCCCCCCCAGCCCATACATTATGAACGGTCGGTTTCGATGAAAAATGCAGCTGCCAAACAACCAACCTCGTTCCCAGGGTTCCCTCCTACCTATCGCTCTCGCTCCATAGGGATGGGTACGGGAGAATTAACCCAGGGAAAGTACGAAGTTGCCAAACAGCCCCCAAAAATTGGTGTCAAATGACACCCCTCCCTTCCCATAAGGCCTCTTACTCCCGAGGATGTATTATTTTAGGGCAAAGTTATTAGAGGCCACTTACAGATGATGGACAATGATCGGCGAATCCTAACAATCGAGCTTCATAATCAGTCTTATTTTTTTAACCACTTTTTACAGGGTGTAAGTAAACCTTTTAATGAAGTGATAAAACATTTTGGAGATCTACATGTTTTTGGACAGTCCCCAGTTTCCTTTATGAGGCAGGTAAGATCATTTTTAAAACTAAACTAGGTTCTGGTCTTTTCTTGTGACTGTGGATACATTTGTTTGTTTGTTTGCTCACTAACATTTTAAGTTCCTCATTCTTTTATGGTGGTTAACTTTGTAAATTCGTTTTATAAAACCGAGTCAGTTAATAAAACCAAATGTGTTTTTTCTTTCGCCCCGGTTTTGCAGCAGAGTTTCAAAATATAACTGACCATGAGATTTTGTGTAAGTCATACTGAGCATGTACTGCTTGTGTGCTGCATGCTTTTATAAAGAACAAACAGGTAACGTATCTGTCAAACCGAAGCTTCAATGTCCTCCCTGGGGAACCCGGCCCTAGGCAATTGAATTATCCCCCCTGGGGAAATTTTAAAGAAAGGAATTTTTTTTTTAAACGATTACTAATGTGGCTTTCAGGGGGGGGTGATGAACTCGTCAATCGCTCCTATAGGGATCGCGCGGCGGATGATCTTGGCCATCGTGACGTCACGAGAAATTTATCCCGGGAACTTTAAATGGTTTCAGCGAGCGAAATTGTTTCGTGGTTTCAAGAGGTAAAAGTCGAGATGTTGCGATGAAACGACCGAAGGTATGCGTTTATCTATCAATGCTATATAGTAAAATTGCAATATATTCTAGGAAAGAGCATTTCCATCGTAAAAAATCAAGAACTTCCCGAGATCGACCAGATGGTACAACTCATACCGGCGCGTCTTTAGAGACGCATAACTAAAGAGCCCAGTAGAATTTAGTCTCGAGAAAAACAAATGACGTTAATATGGTATAGGTCTTTCAATTAGTGATAGAAGTGAGTCATCTAATAAGTTAACAAAAATGATCAGTGGGATAAAAGTCGCAAACCTCAGGGATGTTTACAAAAATTGCAAAAGTGGCGTGGACAGGTCACGAAACATAGCGTCATGATGTTCATACTAGACTATAAAATTGTGTAAACAATTCAATAAAACTAAACAAATGTAAGAAGCAAGTGTTTTTTTTTTATAGAATATGGGCTATAATCTTCAAGGGTTTTGAAAGAATTTCCTGTTTGAGTCAAACGTATCAAAATGTTAATAAAGCGTATTGAATCAAATCGTCGGGCGATAACCAAGGATATTATTATAGCTTATTGTATTGCAACTTTTCACTATAAATTACGATCATTTTGTCAAAACATTCATTGCTCATGATGGAGATAAGTTCACATTGCCTTTCTCTTTGCTTCTTCGCCCCACAAACAAAGGAAAACATGGTTTTTATCCTGTAAATAGTCAAACAGAATCTATCACTGGGGTAAAGTGCCGTGAGCTAAACTTTTTGATCAACATCAACATTTTTAGGGCTTTATGCAGAGAATCCAGGAGGAGGATCCGTAGAAAGGATGGGTATGTAGCTTTGCCTTAATCGCTTTACAGAGTTAATAGAAAAAAAAACTAGAAAAAGCCAAGAAAACGGACACTTGTAAGCGTTTCAATGGTGTAATATTGAACATGTGTTTCCTCGGGCGTCCGCATCTCAAAAATAAGGAGGAAAAAAACTTCTAAGGATATAAAAAATTGCAGGATTTTCATGCGATGAATATCATCACCCTTCTCACACTTTTACAATATAAAAAGAGACTTTTTTAATGATTCATTTTTTCGGTTTTCCTTTTTGTGTAGTTCAATAAAGACACCAAAGTTCAAGAACGACAATATAGTTCAATAACTACACGAGTTCAGAAAATGACACGAGTATCAATGTATGTTTATTAGGTAATGTCAAGGCAGGGGATCTACTGGGAGCGGGAGTGCAGGGGCATCAGTTTAATTTTCAATCATTGATGCTTTTTAACTTACTTGGACTCCATACTATTGTCAGTTACATCAAGTGACACTGTCCAGTTCCAACAATCTTCGGGGCCTGCTCGTACAGTTTTATCACCCAGCTTGTACAGTTTTATCACCCAGCTGATGTAGCTTTGTGGTAATTTCTCAGTAGGAGTAACTTAGTAAAGACCCAATCGTTCCATGACTATAGATGGTCCATTATAATAGCTCTAAAGCCTCTCTTTAAAATTTGCTGTTGTACTACCCCTGCTAATATATTTCACATAGCCTTGCCTTTTAGCTATTGGTTTAAGATTAGAAATCAGTCTTTGGATTATCCTGATAGGTTGCTTGAAGTTACAAAAATTTATAATTCAAGGGAGGCATATTTTTTTACCATTGCTTTGGGGGGGGGGGGGGGGTGGTGTTTGTGGTTTAACTCACCTATATTAGTGTGAAGTTTAGGGAGTAGGTGAGGAAAACCATTATAATATCTGATTTAAGAGATGCTTAACGAATAATTAGGGATTTTAAGTGATAATATTGCCTTTATTTATTTATTTATTTTGTTTTGAATTTTGTATATATTATAATCTCTTTTTATCTGACTGATTTTATAATTAGGTGCTTCCTTGGTTGGGAATACTCTGTAGATGATGAGAAAACACATGCAGTGTATGATAGAGGAGGTGCTGCTTACTGGATGTCTGTAAAGATCTAGTATAATAGATTCCACTAAAGAGTAGTGTGGTGCGGGAAGTGGAGGATGTTAGATGGAGTGGATTTCGTGGAGCAAGAAGAGACCATACAGGAAACAGGAAATTAGAAGAACCAGTTTCCTTTTATTTTTTATATACTGAACAAATGTGTTTTCTTTCTTGCATAACAGGTCTGACTTAGACTTGTTTACATTTAAAAACTTTGCACATTGACTTTGATTAAAAGAAACAGTTTGTTATCAATAAAATTTTCTTACACTGGTGTTTTTCTTTTACTTCTTCTTTAACTTTTTGGTCTCTTCTAGAATTTGGTTAGCCAAGCAGTCTAGCTGCCCTGCCATTAGTTGCGGTTGGGCAGCTACCCGCTTCGCCTCTGTTACTGTGTTTTTAATTTCTTTTGCTTTTTGTTTTAACCTTTCTTCTTTTCCTTTCAACTCTTTCTCTTCTCTTTCAATTTCCTTTCTCCTCAGCTCAATCTCAGTGGCTGCCAGTCAGCTCCTTACTTCCATTTCTTCTTCCAGGGATAACTGTAAAAATGAGTAACCCACATATAATAATCTGTCTATTATTGTTAACTTATCTTACCCCATCCTCGGAGACCCAGGGGCAGATAGTGGGGGCGAGGGAAAGTCTAAATGGGCGGAAAAATATGGCACAAAGAAAAGTAAAGAACGGCGAGAAGAGCCCCTGGGGACAATGTCTTACAAGACCAGTTCCAAACGGTTGCCGCCGTTCTGAATTCTGATTGGTGCCAGAAAACTTTTGTGTTTTTCTGCCCAATCAGAAGGCAGAACGGCGGCGACCGTTTGGAACTGGTCTGGTAAGACATTGTCCCCAGGGGCTCTTCTCGCCGTTCTTTACTTTTCTTCGTGCCACATTTTTCCGTCTGTTTAGACTTTCCTTTGCCCCCACTATCTGCCCCTGGGTCTCCGAGGATGATCTTACCCCCGTCTTCACGATAATAAAATATGATGAGCTCGTCCTTTAAAACAAAAAGCATCCTATCTCAACAAACTGTTGAAAGCCTTGTTTCATTAGGGAAGGGGAGGGGAGGTGAGGTAGGGTAAACGCAAATAAAAATAGCCATAGGGGAATGGGGCCGGTTTCGGAGAAAAGGCCTGTTTCCATACGTGTTGACGTCATTATTTTACCATTCGGCTGAGCCCTATGTGCCTTTTGTTATTTTAAGATGCCTTTTGCTTTCCCAGAAAACCATGAGATTGGGAGTCTGGTCGTGAGACCATGAGAAAAGTTACAAAATTGTGAGACTCATGGCAGAATTGTGAGAGTTGGCAGGTCTGCCTCATATGACATTTTCTATCGAAACCTGTAACCTGTAAGTAGTAGGAAGAAACTTTGTATTAAGTGGGCACTACAGCATTCTCTGAGATGTCTGCTTAAATTATACAAGTTTCACTGTACATATTTGACTCCATTTGCACTAACTATTGATATGGAACGATATGAAATTGCTTCATGCATAACAGATGTACATGTTTGGAGCTGTATGTAAATCTTATTAATTTGTTTTGCTATTTATGAAAACTTAATGTAAGCTTATAGGTATTACAGAGAAATATCCTTTGCTTCAACAAGATGGTACAACCTTCAAGTGTTAAAAATATACATATATTCCTGGTGTAATTATTATAGATACATAGTGTTGAGGGAAGTCTTTGGTCTACTTTTTCTTAGAACCGAAAAATAATTGACTTACATTGTGCCGGGGTAACCGAGTCGAGGTCATCTGTTTATATCAATATTGAGCGCACTCGAATGGACTGATCATTTTTACTGCTAATTTCCCCCATTAAACATCAAGGGCAATGTTTTCCACTATTGCTGACCTACCCTTCTGCCAAGTTTCGAATTTCCACACCAAACCGATTTTCTAAAACATGCGATGTTTAATATGCGATCATGCAAATTTCTGCGACAAATAACATTGGCTTAAACTGTTGACGAGGTAATTATCAACAGAATATAATACAATTAACTCTCCTTCTCGGAAAGAGCTGTTGCAACTATACTTTCCTTCTAACAGAAACTACTTTAAAGATTACTTACCCCGAAAAGACAGCTTGAATAGGTGGTACTATTGGCATTATTGGAGATAACAGCAAAGTAATGAATACAATTGCATCAGTTCTCGGACTACCTTAGCGGCTACGCTCGCACACTCGAATGGACTGATCATTTTTTCTGCTACTTTATCTCAATTAACTTCAGAGGCAATGCTTTCCAATAGAAGTAACCTACCCTCATGCCAAGTTTCGATGTTCAACACCTCACCGATTTCGAGAAAATGCGATATTACTGTGCGAACATGCAAACTTTTGCGGCACATTATTCCACTCGAGGAAATTGACCGAAACTGTTTACAGCTCTCATACGCGTTATTTTTCGGGTTAATGCACATTTCACTCACCTGCTCGGAAAGAGATGTTGGAACTGCACTATCCTACCGTGACAAAAACCATTTTGGAGCGTCAGTATCCAGGAAAACCAACTTTAAAAGTAGCATTTGGAAATGGTAACGGCGCCATTTTCGAAAACTCCTCGAAGTTGCGCGCTTCTCTCTTCGTGACGTCACGATGGCCAAGATCGTCCGGACAAACAAACTACCAAGTTCACCACCCCCCCCTGTGTGGCTTTAAAATAACGTTTTTGAAGCTAAGTCTAACGACAGTGCAAATTAGCCTGTGTAATCCTTTGCCTTTTAGCCGATCCGCCGTCAAGCTGCAATCTTTCTCTACAAAATCATCCAAACTCGCCCATGTCAGCCATCTGCTATGATTTATCTTTCCTCTTGCAAGCACCGGAGCCCGGAGGATTTGGGGGAATCGCAATCTGGCCGGGGGTTTTAGGTTCGAGTACCAGTCTGCTGGCCAATAGCTAGAATCGCTGGATTTGTTCTTGGTCATCCCGAGTTCAAATCCTCGCGGACCACGCGTGTAAATAGCCAACTGGTTGCCAGTTGGGTGTTTAAGTCTGTTATGTTCTGTTCGGATCATATACTTCTGATTTTTTAATTTGAGTGGACTGCCTGTAAAATAGCTGGATAAGCTGAGTGCACTTTCCACCATAAACAAACCTTTTAATTAAACCGATACAAAAACATCGCAAGAAATCGAGACAAGGGTTCAAAATTTCTCAATTCTTACACACTGTATACATAGGAATCAAATTCCCCTACACCCAAAGTCTATGATTATGCAAATGCTCTCCCTGCGCCCGAAAGGTGAAGAAGTCATATGCATGGGATATGATCCAGGGGATGTAACTGGTTAAAGCTTCAATTTGACCGATACATGACGTGCAGCTGTTTAAAAGATTTTAGTTTTAATTTTGTAAGTCACTTCTTTTGTGACTGATGGACGTTTCTCCTTTTTTTGTCAAGTTTCTCGCATGTCTCCTTTGTCCAAGTCTCCTTGAAGAACCAAGCTACCCACAGGATATAAAGGAAAAAGCTCGAAGGATTCTTGAGGCAACTGAACAGTTTTCAATAGGTGCCACATGTACATTTTTTCAGACTCATAAGATTGCTGCCTTATTTTCAGTATTTTCTCTATTAAACGCTGTCTACCGAAGACACACCGGGATCGGGAGTTCAGCTAGCCGGCGAAAACAGCCGTTTCTCCTTGCTCTTCGCCGCTGGGGACGTTTCGCGCGGAGGAACATCTGCGACTCAGTGATAGAAATTCCATACTGATGACGTAAATCAATGTTTACACAGTATATCCGGTAGTCATGGGTTCCACATCCAAATTTGTTCAGTTTTACTTTTCTCCTGGTCGATTTTACTAAAGTGTTATGTTCATCTGCGAACGAGCTCCAGCAAAACTCAAATGCTTCTTCTAGAGAAGAATATATTCCACCAATTTTGACTGTTTTGTTAGAGATTCATCCTGTTTCCATTTGACCTTCGTGGCCTTTTGTCTTTTGTCTGTCATTCGTAAACAATAGCTAAAACAATAAACTACTCCGTCGACCAATCAGCGCTTCTGACGACGCTTCTGACCGGATTCTGGACAGATTTTACGTCATCAGTATGGAATTTTCAACGCTGAATCGCAGACGTTATTCCTCGTGAAACGTCCTCAGCGGCGAAGAGCGAGGAGAAACGGCTGTTTTCGCAGACTAGAGTTCAGCAGACCCAATTTTTTGAAATCGTAAGCCACGCTAGTAGGCCTTCTTTTGGCTTGTCACGCAATCCTCCCCAACGAACGACGTTTCTTGGAAGGGAACGCAGGACGAAGCCCCAAGAATGTTTGCATGAGAAGCTACCAAGCCGGGGGCGTTCAACCGAGAAAATAACGTGATGGTATACGTCAGTATACATCATGCTAATTTAGTTTTTGTCGTCTGTGACCGTCCGGGCTAGCTACCGTAAAATTCCGAAAATAAGCCCTGGGACTTATATTTTTCAAAGGCCCTTTTTGAGGGGCTTATTTTTGGAGGGGCTTATATTCGGAGGGGCTTATTATCTACGGAGGGAAATTTGCGTCTCAAAATTGATTGGGCTAGCCTTATAGTTGGACCCCGGGGGGGAGTACTGCCATATATGGGCTATATAGGTATGTGCCGCTGTGAAGGGTATGGTTTTCAAGCAGTTTACTCTAGGATAGGGTATATAAATCAGAGCGTTTGGGTCTAGAATAGGGTATCATTTTTCAGAAAACTGATCAGTTGGTTGAAGATTTTACCGAGACTAGGGAAACAGCAACTCTAGGATAGGGGGGATTTGGGGAGTTTACTCTAGTATAGGGTAGCAAAATTCAGCTGAACTAGCTCTGGTATAGGTTAAGGGTTCCAGGGTCCCAGCGGCACATTCCCACCCAGAAATTCCTAAAGTACCCCCCCCCCCGGAGTTGGACGTAAATTTACCGTTTTTGCTTTGTTTTACCTTGTATTTTAGGGCAATTTTCCAATTTCAAGTCCCCAGGGGGCTTATATTTGGAGGGGCGATTTAACGGAGGGTTTTTTACGTTACCGGTTTGGGGGCCTTATATTTGGAGGGGCTTATTTTCGGAATTTTACGGTATTGCACAATCGATGACACTCGTAATATGAGTCATATGTTTTGAAGAGACAATTACCGTAAATTTATTTCTGCATTTTTTTTTAAATGTAGGTTCGTATACAGACACAAGTGGATTAAGAATTGTTCATGAACACGTCGCCCGGTTTATTACCAAAAGAGATGGCTACACCGCTGATCCAGATAGTATCATATTGATAAGTGGAGGAGCAAGCGGAATAAAGGTCCGTAATGCAGTATGTAACCCTTAAGTCATTATTGATTGCTCGTGATTGCTTATATAAGAAGTATCTGCAAGTGCCGTATCATCGAGAAGTGTCAGGGATAGCACAAATTACAACGTTATTTTTACCAAATGAACCTGTGCTGGTATGCAAACTATATGCGAGTCCTTGTTTACATTTTTTGCCTCGTTAGCATAGGCCTATCATTATCTGATGAAGCTCATAAAATGAGATTTTTGAATATTGAAAGAGCGTAACAATTTCTAGACTGCAAAACGGTCGTTTTTTTTTCTCATAATCAGTTACGAAATCGGTAAAGCGTGGCGTAAGAGTCTTACTTGCGCGAAGCCCGCGAGGTGTTTTTAACGTCTCTCCCCAGTCTCGCTCTCTGTTTTCAGCCTCGTTCCAGACCTTTAGTTTGACTGCTGGCGCGTACTTGAATACGCAAAAATACGAACTGTTTTGCAGTCTAAATAATTTCAGTCATCTCTGAAAATTTAGGCCCGATATACCAAATAGTTTCGGAAAAATTCTCTTTGAAAAACCCCAAAATTTCAAAGAATGTATGAGCTCATTAGCGTTTTGCCATCCAGTTATTTTGCAGTTTTTACTTACTGCTATTTTCCCTGTTACTAATTGCAAAGAGCTGACAATAGCACAAACGGCATAAATTAACCGATGCTTTGGGCATTGGGAATTGCGCATTTTGAAGCTATTGTTTGGTGGTCACTCAAGTAAATCTTTGTATTGTTCCATATGCCCAATTACCAATGACCAATTACCAAAGCAACCTTTTTTGATTTAGCTACACCTAATTGCAATAACGTTGTCTTAGAAAAATGACAAAAGGAAAAAGCCAAATAGGAATTTAATAGGCTAATTAAGCCACATTCTTGTGGTAGATTCATTTGCAGCCGTTGCATTTCCCCGCGGGAATTTTTAGTTTTATTGTCTTTCAGCTTTAAAACAATAGCAAATTCCAACAAATACGACGTCCATGCGCGAATTCTGTAAATAAATTCGTTAGGCTTATTAGCCTAATTAATTCCTATTTGGCTTCTTCCTTTTTTTTTTTCATTTTTCTATGACAACGTTTTTGCAATTAGGTGTATATGCGGCTACATCTTCTATAGGTGGTTTTCACGTTACGTCATCACAGCCATGCTGGTGGACGGTAAACTAAAGATCGCTCATTAGCTCGCTTTGTTTGTCCACCAGCATTTTTCATTTTCTCCATTGTTAAAAGTGTCTCCCGAGATTGCATGAAAACCACCTATGGGTTAACTCGTATGCTAATGAGCAAAAATGTAAACAATGACATCACAATGAATCCGCCTATAGCAGTCCTTTGTGGTTATAGTCATGCTGCCAAGTATTGACCACAGGTGCCCCAAGCTCACGAGTGAGAATCGTTGCGTAACAGGAATATTATAAGGGTTTGCATGGGGATTTAAGTGATCGTTATTTAGGGGTCAAACAATGGCAGAACTAAAATTCGCTGGAATCGCCCTGAAACGGCCAAAAATGCTAAGAAACACCTTAAATTTAGACAAGGACACAAGGTAAGAAGTTTAGATGTATCTTTATTACTATTTTTGACTCCTAAATAAAACGACCTCTTAAATCTCCATACAAACCTTTATAATATTTCCGTTACATAACAACGATTCTCACTTGTGAGCTTGGGGTACCTGTGGTATTGACCTGGGTGGAATCAATTCGAAAGTGTTTTTCTGATAGTCTACTGTCCACCCGACTACCGAGTTGGCTCGGGTGCGTATCAGTAATCCTCATATGATAGGATACGCTTTAACACGTCATACTTTGAAAAGGGAGACAATTAAGAGTAAGGGCCTTTTGACAAATATGGAGGCGGGAGACCCCAATATCCACATGCAAATTTTCTAAACAGAACTCCAAACATTTCCTTAAAAAAGAAGTTGAGAGCATTTGATAAACTGAGATCAAAGTATCAGATATTGCCTTAGGTGATCATATTATTGTTTCTCATAACCTGTTCTGTCGATGATGGATGGATGTTGTTTAGAGAAAATTCATGTTGGTCACTCTTCGGACTCAACAGGTTAACTTGCAGTAGTGGCATTCTCGCTTCGAAGACATTCATTAGAGAAATCAACTACAAAAATGACGAACCTAGAGTAAACTCGGGGGAGGGAGGGGGTTCAAGGAGGGAAGAGAGGGGACCTCTACCCAATTCACTTTCGGTTCGTTTGCGCTCTCCAGTCCTGCTGAGCCTTGACTTGCTCGAGAAACTACTGTAAAAAAGGACTGCCACACTTTTTGATCGACTAAGATGTCTACTACCACCGCTTTTTCAAACAATTTCAAGTAGCGTAAAAACTGAGTGGTTGCTTTTTAAATCTCCTCGGCGATGTTTTCGCAGTTTGACCGTTGGCTTCAGGCTAAGGGCGTCTGATTGGTTTATTTTGTTAGCATCTGTGGTTGGCGAAGGAAATTTCTTAATCACTTTTGGTTACTTAATGATATTTACCAGAAATCCGCTCTTATGAAGAAGGTCATGATTAAGTCATGTGATTTCCTGACCTTTCATCCAGATTGCCTTGGACGTGTTATCAACTGGCTGTTTTTGCAGCGACGAGGACAGGGCAGGACTTATGACTCCAATCCCCTGTTTCTTTCACTATCCTACATGGATCAAACGTCTCAACCTGTACCAGATTCCTTACTACTTGGATGAAGATAACGACTGGGCTTTAGATATCCGCGAACTGGAAAGAGCGTTAAATGAGTCGAGATCGCGCGGGAATTGCGAAGCTATTTTAAAAATTAAGTGCAGTACTAAATCAGTAATCGGCTTGGACACATAAGCCTCTGTGCAGAAATCTCCTTTTCCTTGTGATCGCAAGATGCTTGCTTTTTAAACAGCACTGACTGATTGTCAGTGTCAGTGATCAAACGTATCTGGTCCAATTAAGTACCCTTTCATATACCAGTCCTGAAGCCTCAAAAAGGTACCCCTTTCTGGCGGAGCCTCCCCGTTGAAGCCATTATAGAGAGTACGCCCGGGATTAAAACTAATTGTCGTACTGCTGTATATGCATCTTTTCTTTATAGGCCAGGTCTTAAGCTACGACAATATCAAGGAAGTGATCAAGTTTTGCGCTCGAGAAAAACTGGTTTTATTTGCTGATGAGGTGTACCAAGAAACAATGTTTACTAACCAGGTCCAGTTTCACTCGTGCAAGAAGGTTCTGAGAGACCTGGGTCCCGAATACAACAAGTTCCAATTGATGTCGATAAATTCTGCCTCGAAAGGGTTTTATGGCGAGTAAGTCTTGATCTGACAAGTAATTGCTTTTGTATGATATAACGATCAACAGAGGGAAAGCATAAGTCACAAAAACAACAACAACAACAACAAGCCTGTATTCATGAAATGGCGGAGATTTTATCACTACACAAAAAGTTTTTATCATTTCTGACACCCATGGCCAGTAGCGCCCGCGAAATAATATGGAATGTATTAAAATGAGACATTTATTGCAAGAAGTATATTTATAATTGGTTTTGTCTTAATTTTCTGAAATGCAGGATCAGTGAAAGAATATGCTATGTGGCCTGGTTTAAACAAAAAACAAACAAACAAAAACGAAAAACATTCAAAAAAAATACAAAGTATACTCTAACCAAATTAAACAATGACAATGGAGTTTGATGATCGGATCCATTGAACCCTGCTAACAGAAGGGCATAGCTGACCGAAGCCTGGGTGAGAAACGTTTGTTGTAATTATTATTTGTTTTTAATTTGGATGCTGGTCTTTTTTAGGTGTGGTTTGAGGGGTGCTTACATAGAGCTTGTAGGATTTAGCAAAGAGGTTTTTTTTCCAAGTTAGGAGTTATTGTTCCCCGCCATGCAATGTACCGTCATCTATTGCGCAGGTATTTTAACAATTAAAGTCGTTAAAACATGATTTATAAAACGATGTTGATTGAGGAGCTGGGACTTGAACTCTTTCGAAAAACCAGTCCTGTGGGATTTGTATCTTTTTTATGTAAAGATTTTTTCGTTCCAATAAATTTACCTGCGACATAGTTAATTGATTGGAATGTTTATGAAACCCGTCAGACTCCTTTGTTATATGTTTTTGTGGACCTGAAAGTGCACAACGTTCAAAAATATTCCTATCATTTTTATTGTATTGACCAATAAAAACGTTGCATTAATTTATTCCGTAACAATTTGCCAACAGAAAACAAAGGATTGTGCACTTTCAGGGTGCTTCCAACATAAACTGCGGCACTGTTGTTTTTATCATTGATGTTTGCCGCTTTTCATAACCAGTCTCCTCTAATAACTATGCCTGCAATCAGGGACAAATTATTAATAAGTAGTTGACACACTTGTCTAAAACGCGCGCTTTTATCAACAATTTTTTTCAACTCTGTTTAAAAGACGTAAATCCTTCCACCCCTGAATCAATGAGGTTTTGTAGTTGAAAAAAGATTTGTGTCTACATGTTTAAAACACAACAATAGGGAACTTAAGCAAAGACGTTTTTGAGCGACGTACGTCAACCGGAGGTCAGGCCTTTTCCCATTTAACATGCCTTAACGCTATTAAAATTGTACTGCTAAGTGTCCTTTCTCTTGTAGAGAAGATTTGCCGAAAAGTTGGGTAAAGCTACTGCCCAAGGCTACTGCCTAAGGATGCAAAAAGCCCACTTCCGGTTAATGTGCGTCACTCAAAAACGTCTTTGCTTAAGTCCCCTGATGACTTTGGGGGAGCGGGGGGTACAAAGGGGGAGGGGATAGAGATATACGGAAGTGTCTCAATCGGCTTTTGTTCCCGGCCTCAGTGTAGTTGCTGGCCACGTGAGTGATAACTCTTTAGATTGTCTTAACTGATTATAAATGTGTTTTTCCAGCTGACCTTTTTTGTCATCTGTAGGCTGCTGTTAGTGCAATTTGTAATCCCCCTCAGCCTGGTGACGAGTCGTACGAGACGTTTATTAAGGTAAGTACAGTCAAACCTCTCTTTACAGGTACCCGCTATATACGGACACCTCGTTATTACGGACAGTTTGCTTTGTCCCTGGGGAAAGAAAGCCCTTAATTTTCTCTCAATTCAACCCGCTTAATACGAACACCCCGTTAATGCAGACACTCTCTATGGCCCCCTCAGTGGCCATATTAACGGGGTTTCACTGTATAATGCCGTGCGTGTCTAATCTAGAGGGACTGGACCTAGATCCGGGACTGAAGAGTATTACCCCGGGGAGCGTTCTTCCTAGTGATAGAAATGTGCCGCTGGATGGGGTCGCCGCTAATTTTCCCAACTGGATTGACTATAATGGGGCACATTTTTAAATGAGGTACTAGAATGGGGTCGCACATTTTCAGGATTTTGGGGTTAAGAAAATTATTTGTATCCAGGAATTTAAAAAAGGTGTGAATTAATTTTAGAATGACTGGCTATGAAATACATTTGCGCAAACGCCCGAGGCTTAACAAAGACTTAGAGTATTTTTACATGGAGTTGAGGGATCCCAGCTTGGTGAGGTAACCCGCTTAGGTGTTGTAACCCGCCTTTCCATATAATCTCTCATATGGTTACCCCTGCCACCTATTATGTAAACGTGATCAAATTAAAATGAGTCAGATTATATGGGCAGGTGGGTTACCCCACCTGAGCGGGGAACCTCACCCACCTGGGTTCCCCCACTTCCATGTAAACAGGCCCTAAAATAGAGTCAATATTTGACCACCAAAAAGACTCGGACATGACGAAATTGGTTGCTCAAATGTTGTTCTTGATGGTCTGGGGGGTGAGTAGGATAAACGAATCTGTGGAGATCGGAATCCACGGGTTGAATATTTAATTCAAGGGCAGTGTGTGTCAAAACCGTTCACGTGCCATCGAGGTTAACAGACTGGATAATAATTATTTGAAAGAAGATCATCGCAATTATAGACGTAACTTTTTGGTCACCGGGCGGTATCGCAGAGGTCAAGGTTTCGAATCCTGTACAAGCCTAAATTTTTTCAGGCTTTCTTTTCGCAACTGCAAAAATTGCGTCTATAACTGCGATGGTCTTCTTTCGTACAATTCTTCACCCCGCAGTTCTCATAAATGATTTTCGTGTATTCATAACTCCATCATCATCCTTTCGCGGGTTTAATACGAACCAATTCAACGACCTGCTCCCAGTTGGCTTGTTAGCTCAATTGGTAAGAGCGCTGCACCGGTATCACAGAGGCCAAGGGTCTGAATCCCGTAAGAGCCTGAATTTTTTCTGGCTTTCTGTTCGCAACTGCCAAAGTTGCGGCTATAACTGCGATGATCTTCCTTCATATAAATCTTCACCCCGCAGTTGTCATATATGATTTTCATATATTAATATAACTTCATCAGACTGGATAAGTTTGAAAAAACGTCAGCACATGCCCGCTAAGTGGCAGCTTTAGACTCAGTTTTTAAGATTTAATTTATTTCTTAAACGTCTATCTTAGAAAGAAAATGTTGATTTTTCCGCAGGAGAAAATGGCCATATTGGATTCTTATCAGTTAAAAGCCAAGATAACAACAAAGATGCTGAATTCTCTTAAAGACGTCTCCTGTAATCCTGTTACTGGTTCATTGTATGCATTTCCCAAAGTTATTCTTCCACAAAAAGCCGTCGAAGAGGCTAAGGTGAGGCGTAGTTCCTCGAAACCAATAGACCTTTTGCGATACGGCGGCCATATTGAATTTATTAGATTTAAGGCGTATAATGGGATGCCCAGGGAGCACCCGCTCAGTATTTATTTTCGGGCAAAAAGAGAACTTCACTGTATATTTCTCGGGAAAAAGGCGATCATTATTACATCCAAACAAGACAACGATCTTTTTTTCCCATTACAATCTTTTTCTAGGAAACCTTAAAGAAAAATTGGCCCGAAAAGCGCGCGTAAATACTGAGCGAGTATATCGGATCGTGCTCATGCCCCCTGGACATCTCATAATACTCCTTAAATCTTAGTAATTCAATATGGCCGCTGTATCGGTAAAAAGGTTTATAGAGAGCTTAGGCAGTGTTCACGCTATATTGGATAGCGTTTCGTCTCGACGCGAAAATCTATCAGGTATAGCATAAACAGCAACTGCCTGGGACCTGAACAAGTAGCTCACACACATCAAACATCGTACCTGAGCGGTTGGCCGAGAGCCAGCTTGGTGAGCTTAGTCCCAATTCTCACTCCTGAATATTTATTTCGTCGCAGTGGGTTCCAGTCCTCGCCACTACGTATTCACTTCCTCGACGAACCGAAAAAGTGTAAGGGCCAGAACCTATTCGACATATGACGCTCTACACTATTCGAGATTGGCGCGGCGTAGCTTCGCTCCGTCACAGAAATTGCGTCGAAATCGACAATCTTGTGTGTGAACAGAAACCCTATCTGGTACGGTTTTCGCGCCTGCGCAAAAGCTATCTGGTATAATGTGAACAAAGCCTTAAGCAACGACCACGTGACGGCATCGAGAACGGCAAAAAAAAACTCTGAACTATATAAACAACTTCGCACGTGCATCACGCTTTTTGGTACATTTCTTTGCCGTCATTGCACGACAACGACGTGAAGGTGCCTAATTTCACGATTTGTTTTGAACACAAGACAACGACTTTCTTTTTCTTAATTCCTGAACTTTGATACAGTCTTTTAGAATTCAACTCCAGAAAAATTAGCCAATGTTTGACGTAATATATCAAACATGAGATGCAGTGTTTCATCACCAGATGAAACACCGAGAAGAGAGTTGAAAATACGACGCGCAGCGGAGTATTTTTGACGAACTTCGAGGTGTTTCATCTGGTGATGAAACACTGTGTCGAATGTTTGATATTTCTTCTCAAACAAAATCATTTTTGAAGGAGAAATTAAGGATGCAAATACTAAGCAGTGTTTCATCCGATTTCCAAACACTCATTAAACATTAATTTCCTTTGTATTTTCTTAATGAATTATTAATGAGTTTGAGAAGAACTGAACAAGATTAAATAACGTGATAAAGTTTGAAGCAGCGCGAATTCACTTTTTCAGTGACGAAGCCGTCGCCGTCGTTGACGCTTAAGCTCCCTCCCCATAAATATAGATTCCCTTGTGCTTTATTCAAAAGCCCGCAACGGAAATGTGCAACCTCATTCCCAGGGTCTTCTCCAACCCGCAGGGACGGGTAGGAGAGGACCTTACGAACGAGGTTAGGAAATGCGTTCATCTTTTTCAGCTTAAGAATTGTGCACCTGACGAATTCTACTGCTGGCAAATGTTAGAAGCGACTGGTATAAGCCCTGTACCGGGAAATTCGTTCGGACAAAAAGAAGGAACATATCATTTTAGGTCAGAGCTAAGTTATTATTCGTGTCGCTGTCTTAATTATTTTATATACTTGTTTCTCTTGTTGGGTGATGGGGGAAGTCGCGGTGCTAATCGGCTGGGACGGAGTAATTGGCCTCTGAAGTTGAACAAGAGACTGGCTCACCAGGAGGAGACTGTTTTGGGAGACAACTTTTTGGCACCTATGCTGGGTTGTTCAAACCTGGGTGAAGAAAACCCAAGGCTATTGCGAAATTTGAATTCAAACATGAAAGCGTAAAAAACCAATTCAGATTAATTCTTTTTGTCTGCAATTTGATGATAAGATACTTTCAAAGGGATAGGGAAATTATCCAAGAAAACACTTTTGAACAAAAGAAAAAAAACGGGTTAGAATTATACCCCCGGTTAGAGCTAATCCATCTTTTTAGCTGTAGGTTTTTTTCCCATTGCAGACCACGTGATTTTACCCTAGAGAACTGTTTCTTTCAAATGACGTCCTATGAATGTGCATGCACGTGCATATGCGTTCATAACTAATGAAAACACAAAAGGCAAATTCCCCTGAGAACATCACGATGTCTGAATTGGATAAAAACAACTGACAAGCTAAAACGTCTATAGGGCCCTGTCCTGGGGTAAATTTAATAAAACTTTTACACTTGTAATTTATAAGTGTAGTCATTGTTTAAGAGTCTGAAAACGATAGCTACACTTGTAAATTACACTTGTAAAAGTTTTATAAAATTGACCCCTGCGGAACTTCAAAATAGCCAAAAACCGAGGCGATCGAATGTCCTCAAACAGTCCCATATTGCTATTCGGTACAACTTCCGACCCAGCCTCGCTCGTAACCTCCAAAGGTTAATTCTTAAGGTGACTCGAACCAGTATTTTTTTAGGTACACCTTCCATCTTTGGTCTCTTAGACTAAAACAAATTTATCTTTATTGCAAACCATTATAACTCATGTATTACACATGTTGAAAACTTTTAGTTGTTTTCAATAGCTCCTGTATAGAGTGTTTTCACTCACGTGGCCAGCCTCCATGCAAATTTATTGGAACAAAAGAAAGCGTTTGCATGAGAAAAGAATTCAACTTCCACAGGATTGTCTTGGTACACCAACATGGCCGCCGTTTCATTGTTTTGGAACACCAATATGGCCGCCGTGACGTCATGTGAAAAACTCTATCTTTTATTTAAAAAGTGAAATAAACCTGACTTTAATTACTTTTTGGAAAAGCAAAATTATTATAAATCAGGATATATAATGTTTGAAAGTCTTTATTTTTTCTTTGCCGCAGGTTAACCATCTTGCCATCTGAGGAAAAGGTAGTTTCCATGTTCGACAGAATGAGCAAGTTTCATGAAGAATTCATGCAAAAATACAGAAATGACAAGGATAATCAACACTACTTTAGCAAATATAATTCCGCTTGTTAATTCCTGGGCTCCATGCAACCGTTGCAGCCGGTATACCTTTACTCATAGTTAAGAAAGTGGAATGGTTCTGCAACCGTGCACAGCGTTCAATAGCATTCCTATCATTTTGAACTTACTAAGTAATAGAAACTTTTACATCGCATTGATTTATTCAGTCACTATTTGTGAGCCATAAGCAAAGGATTGTGCAAGTCGGGGAGCTTCCAACATAAACTGCAGCACCGTTTTTTTCATCTTTGATATTTACCGCCTTTCATAACCAGTCTCCTCTACTAAATATACTGAAAGGGATATTTTTATTTATATTTTTATAATTCCAGTTTTTAGCTATTAATAGTAGTTTAATTGGCTATTGTTCGTGACGAGAAATTGCACTTTGGGTGAGGTTAATCTTTGGTCAAACAAGCAAATCAATGTAGTGAGTTTCACAATGCCCAAATAGACCTTTTTACCGATACGGCGGCCATATTGAATTAATTCGATTTAAGGAGTATTATAGGATGCCCAGGGAAGATTATCACGTTTCGTTTGTATTTTCGAGCGCTTTTCGGGACATTTTTGTTAAATTTTTCTTAGAATAAGATTCTAATGGGAAAAAAGATCCTTGTGCCGGGTTTGGATGTAATAATGATCGCCTTTTTCTAGTTTAGTATTAGAAATATGGTCTTTCACTGTATATCTCTGGGGAAAAAAGCGATCATTATTACATCAAAACACGGCAGAAGGATTTTTTTTCCCATTACAATCTTGTTTTAAGAAAACTTTAAGAAAAAAATGTCCCAAAAAGCGCTCGAAAATACAAACGAAATGTGCTCGTGCCCCTGGGCATCCTATAATACTCCTTAAATCGAATTAATTCAATATGGCCGCCGTATCGGTAAAAAGGTCTATTGCCATAGGACCAATCGCCAAAGTAACCTCCATTGAATAAGACTTATTTATATCATTCTTGTTTTTAGTCATTTGCGGGAAAATTCTCGGGTTGGGTTATTACAGTACAGGACGACGAACTGTCCTATTGATTTTTCACCAGCCTTTAGGCAGAGTTTCTAACTAAAAAATATATATAAGTACAGCTTCAGTTATAATGTAGTTCCAATTTAATCAAACGTTTTAGATATAGGCAATAAACACTAGCAAACGTTGTGACTTTTTTGCGACGTCACACGTAGTATTTTCTCTATCTTTTGACCTTTTGACTTGTATTAATTTTTTACTTTATATCGGGGCTCAACTGAATGTTACAGCTCTTGTACTTACCAATAAACTTCATTGTAACGAAAACTGATAAAATAAATAAATATAATACGTGACTGTTCACTGGATAGAGCAGCTAACCAGTTAACTTTCAGGAAAAGTTTTACGAAAATTAGCATCGATGTTCGATTTTTTTCTTCTACTTTAGAAGACCTTTTAAGCTCTGTTTTTGCAAACTTTTTACCTGGTCCCTGAGTAAGTGATAATACAGGGTTGGTATAAAAATGAGAGAAAATTTATCACATCGACAAAAATAATGTAAAAATGAAGTACATCGAATGCACTGGCCGGGAATCGAACCCGGGCCTCCCGCGTGGCAGGCGAGAATTCTACCACTGAACCACCAGTGCTTCGTATACAAAGGGCGTTATAATTTAAGATCTTTTATCCGGGTTGTTTAAAGTAGAGTTAAGATAAAGATAACCCAGGGTTAGTGCGAAATTTGAATTCAGATATGAAAGCTTAAAAAGCAAATTCAGTTTAATTCTTTTTCTCAACAAGTTGATGACTGGATGCTCTTAAAAATAACAGAGAAAATTATCCGAGAACGGCTTTGAGCAAAAGAAAAAGATTCCTGATTTAACCCGGGTTAAGCGCTTACCGGCCTTCGAGCAACCAGGAATCAGGGGCACCCAACGACTGTTTTCTGTGAAATATCTGTTCGGAGAAGCAAGTATTGCCTAGAATTTTCTATTGCTTGAGGAAGGCTAAAATTTTCTAAATGACCGTTCCATTCTTGTACAAATTTCGAAGCTAATTTAATAAATTCCCTACGATTTTCTGAAGTTTCATTTTCACATTTTACACCCCACGTTAGGCTATTTTTCGTAGGAAAAAGGAAACCTAAAATTTTCGGATTCAAAAATGTGATGGAGAGAGGAATCAAAAAATTTTCTTTTTCGTAATGCGCTAAACTGCATCTAAAATTTTCGGGAAAATGATACTGAAGCCCTTGTAATTTCGAAGACTCAAGTTCTCCTAGGATGACCGAACAGATACAAATTTTAAAAGGCCCGTTTAGAATGCATTTCTAGAGGTCTAAACTTACTCTCGATAGCTTAAAAAGTGTTTTAAATGAATTTGGGTGGAAACTATATGTCGTTGGGTGCCCCTGAGGAATGGATTACTAAACGAGGAGGACAGAAAAATGCTAAAAATACTTAACCATGGCCATACGCACTAACCAAGGACCTGAAAAACGCTGTGGTACGTATAAGACTGGACCGATAGTGCGACTCTTCTAAATCAATTTACAATCGAATGTTCAGCTATATTTTTACATGTCGCTGTAGAGATTTGAAGCACGCTGGTCGCGCGCGCAGCATGTCACAATGGCTATCCGACGTAAACCAGTTAATAAAATTCTAGTTTGAGAATATTGCAAAAGCTGTCAGTTTCCTGTGTTTTATCAATTTACTCAGCGCTCTGCGAGAATGGGTTTCTTGCGGTTTTTCAAGCAGTTAAATTGTTTTGGTTGTAGTCAGAGAAAAGAGAAATCGACGTAAGTAACTAAAAGACAAACTGTTGAGCTTTTTCTTGTTTTTCTTTCTTCTGTGGTTTTTGCTCTTCTCATGTTGGTATACTTTACTTGACCCTAGACGAGAATTGAAAAAAGAAATGGATGCTTTGAGGAAAAAAATTCAAGACCTTCAAGAGGATGTTTTTTCCAAAAGGTACTGACTGATCAATCATTGGTTGTTTCTATTTTTCTAGACTGTTCACAGCCCCTTATTTTTCTGTAAGATATATATCGCCAAGATCCAGTGCTTTGCGTTTCGAGCTGCCATCGGTGACACTCGGTACACATGAAACCAAGTTGGCCGCCCGTACAGGTAACTCTCGATCCTGACGGTCTTACACGAAAAAATTGGGGACTGTGAACAGTCCGAATCTACAGTACTAGATTCCAGCCATGTTCGAACCAGTTGCAAATAAGTGGGACGCGAGTTGCTGGTAAAGGGAACGTTGCTGTCGACATTGGTATAATAATGATCATGTTGTTACCAACAATTACTTTGCACAGGATGATGGTTGAGGAACTCACCCGACAAAAGGAGGCGGAAGAAAGACGCGTTCTGCTTAAAAACGTACGACTGGAACTGATGACCAAAGTGGAACAGATTGAGCTAAAGTTACAGAGAAAACTACAACACCGTCAAATGGTGTTGACTGAGTTAATGTGAGTATCTTAAAGAATCCCGTTAAGTACAGTGCATGAAGTTCATAGCCTGACTCGTGGCGTTAAGCGATTTTCCGACCTTTTAAAGTTTCTTTTACACTGTTTCATGAGATTTGTTAAACTGAGCCAAGTCTTTAATTAATTAGACGAGCTGCAGTTTTCTATCAAGAAGTAAGAGTAAAACACGACGCACAGCCGAGCGTTTTGATCAGGACTTGTTGATAAAACCGAATAGATAGATAACTGCAAGTTTTAATTAATTGTCCGGCTTCACAACTTTCCTCGATCGTAGATCTGTTCACGAGTCTGATTATTTTCCGGAAAACATAGGAGCGAAAAGCAAGGTCCTTAAGTTGTCTTGGTTTTATCAGATAGAAAAAAAAAAACACCGACACGCTATTAGTTTTCTCTTCTTTTGTTAGTTCTTTAACGTGAGTAAAGTTCTAAATGGATATTTATTGCAACCCAAAAATACTGTCCTTTCCTTATTGTTATTTATTTATTTATTTTAAATTTTTTTTTCACAGCCAACTCAGTCTTGGAAGATTGGTGCAACAAAAGAAACTAGAAGCATTACAAAGAGAAGCAACATCCTTCATGGAGGAACTGTCAAGAAATGAAAAAAGAGCAAGAGCATGGAAGGAAAATCTGCGTCGTGTCGGTTCAGAGAGCAACATACACACTGTCGTATTACAGCCGCGGCTGGTGTCTTATGCTGTCTGAACAGTCATAAATTAAAACTAGTTGATTTATTTAGGGCATCGAAAGCATGGACCCAGTTCTGACATATTCTGATTAGAGTGGATTTAGTTGCCAGTGATTTCTGTAGAATCCTCGCAAGTAAGCGTTAAAAATCAACAAAAGCACTACTAGTGAAAGTCAGGCTGTACCCTTCAGCCCCTCCCTCATGCACTCCTGACACCGCCGATCTTGCTTTCGATGCGTCTCCATCCCCCTAAGGACGGACGGAAAACAATTAATGCGTCGCATGAGACAAGAATTAAGGCGCATACATGCTTCATACATCGGTCAACGGACAGGACATATGCTGGTGACATAATAAAAAACTATCAAAATAACTCGACTCTTTGAGCATCACGGCGTGTAAAGGTTGTCATGTCGGTAACTTGAGCTTGGGAGCTTGAGACAGGAAAATGTTCTTCTTTCCCGGGTGTTTCGTCATGTCATGCCCAGCCCTTTCACACGCGGTAGGAAAAAGTTTGCAGTCAGTTTCTTCATGCTCCTTGCGAATAAAGATCATGATCATAACATACTGTGCATTACGTTGTCCCTGTGATGATCGTATACCCCCAAAGGGCCACTATTTGTTCCTTACACTTGGATAGTCATTTTCGTACGTTAGTCTATTCAGTTACACTTCTGAATGTGATCGTATGTTCAAATAAGTATCAGGTACAATCAAACCTCCATTAACGACCACCTGCATGAGTCCACAACGGCCACCTCTCTAGCAACAGCCAATTTTTTGGCGGACAGTCCATGCATTGACTCTTGTTTAAACCCTCCTCAACGGACAAAAACAACCACCTTTTTCTGTCCCCAAGGTGGCTGTTGTGAAGAGGTTTAACCGTATAAACCATTTTATGTTATATACGGAAAAATTAAAATGCGAAAAGAATGTCTAGATGAGGTGACAAGAACGCTGTCAATCTTGAAGTGCAGTGCAGCGGCTGTACGACATTATCGATATGCGCGAGGTTTCCGTAAAATACTAACGAGTAATCAGCAAGGCTAGACTAAGCGATACCGTTTTTTAACAGATATAATCTTAAATTGTCATTTTATTACGAAATTATTCTGGAGTAATCAGAATTTTTCCTTTACCGATGATCGATTGCGACAAGCGTAAGGAATTATCTATAAACTGAAAACGCTTTGGGCAAAAGTTTGCCATCAAAGAGGCCATGACAAGCAGTGTGCTGTTGTTGCCTTAGAATCCTTTGCAAGCGATCAATACAAAATCGATGACCATACATTAGTCTTGACAGAATCTTTAATAGGCAATAGACTTCAACTTAGTAATTAACTGCCCCTTATCCTCCAAACGTTTTCCGTTTTCATTGGGTCCAATTTAATGTGGGTGTTAGCCAACTTCTCATGAACAGTGAAACCATCACGAAAGCACTCAATACTGCTGAGCTTTTTAACTCTTCGTTTGTCAATCATTTAATATCTCCCCCGCCGAGCCCGGTTTTCAAAATGCTCAATAAATTCATTTAAATGCCTGCACACTGACAAGCAAAACGACATGCAGCTGCAGCTGGGATGGTCTTGTTTAACTGCGTAAGCATTATAATAGTCTAGCAGGTATTCTCTCTTGCTGAACCAGGTTCATGTACTAAATACTATCACGACAGTCATTGTAATTTCAATCAAAATTTTTCGTTTTGGTGGAATATTCATGCGAAAGTTACGCCAGTTCTTAAAAACCTTAGGGCTCGAACAATGACATCCAAAAGCTTTTCAGAGGCTGGATTGCAATCTGGGTTTCGAATAATAAGCATTCAATCGATACTGCGAAGGTTCGATTAGTATACCGTCCAGTTGCTTTTAATTTTGATATATTGACAACATAATGTGGCTGGTCTTGTTTGCGTCGCATTCAGTAAAACCGGACCTTTACCCGGGACTTTTAAGTCCATTGTTAAAATAATGGACTTCTTCTTGCTAAACTGAAGGAGTATAGATTATGATGATATCGATTATTGTAGCCTACAAATTGTGTAGAAGCAATCTTGCTAATCGAAAGCAGTATGTCAGCGTAAACGAACGCGAGCAGTTCGACCTTTGCTTAGGGTTACACATGGAGTATAAACAGAATAATAAAAAACGCATTAACAGTATTATATACATCAGTTGTAAACATTCGATGGAGCAAAAAAAATCAGCTCTAGTAAATGAATTGACGCTGTTTTGAATTCTTTGAAGCCTTCTTTGGCCTGCCTTGAGTTCAAAAACATCACCTTTAGGACTTTGTCGACGTTTGAAAGATCGTTCTCAAAAAAAAAAAAAAGATGGAAAAACACCGAGCTCACACATTATCCACTCCCTAGAAGGTGAACGATGTTGAATAGTCCGAGATGGCGAGCCAATCAGATTGCTTAAAACACCAACATCACTGAGTGTGTACATACTAACACCACTTATTCTAATTTCACAAATCTGAAATGTAATGCTTGATTGCAGCCAAAGATAATCGAAGATCGCGGATCAAATTTTGTCTTGCCGGAAATCTCAGCCAGTTTTCGTCTTTTTTCTACATGAACACGCCAGAAACTAAATATCAAGATATAACAGCTGTGTTACAATCCGACTCTAGGTCTAAATGATTCAGCTTTGTCAGTGTTGTTAAGGCTAGGGCGTGTGTAACTTTGCAAAAATTTTCTCTGTGTATCCAGTGCATCTTTTTGAAGTTTAATCCTATCACCCGATGTAAGGCCACCGGTCACGGTGTTGCCGAGACCAGTCCTTGGCGATCTGCGCATACTCTCTGGTACTTGAAACCTGTAAGCTTCTGGTGTCATTTTTTGAGGAATTTTTGCTTCCACAATCTTTATCTTCTCTGTTATGACTTGATTGAATTTCTTTTGCCCGACATTCTCCTTCACAGGCTTATTTACTGCAGCTGACAATTCTCGAAGCTCGCTGCGGCATTCAGCAACGGACTCCTTCATCTCTTGATTTACTTCTTGAACTTCGTAGAATTTATCTTTCATGGTACTGATCTCTTTTTTTGCCAAAATGAGTGAATTCCATGCCATTTCTAAATGACCATCCGCGCTTACCTCCAAGTGGTCCTCTAGGTAAGCTCTTTTATCCTAACAAATAATAAAATATGACTATTTTCAATAACGTAGTATTTGACTTACAGCGCTAATATAAATACCAGCGTCACATTTTTCTCCAACCTCATTCCCAGGGTCCTCTCCTACTCGCCCTATTAGAGGACCCTGGAAACAGGGTTATTCAATTCTCCAAGTAATGTATTGGTGACCAAGGCCTGTCACCATATATAAATGTTCCCAAGAGCTACGCATGTGAGGTTTTTCAAAGTACTTCTGTTATGTCTAACAAAGACCAAAATATGCGCTGAAGCACACACTACCAACTGTGCGGTATGGCCAGTACCTTACGCATGCGCACAGCCATATCACCCTGGTAGTGGCAGCCATGGAAAGCTGTTTCGTCCTTCGCCAGGACGAAGCCGCTGTCCATGGCTGCCACTGCCGGAATGATATGGCTGTGCGCATGCGTAAGGTATTGGCCAGATCGCGGAGTTGGTAGTGTGTGCTGCAGTGCATAGTTTGTCTTCTTTAGGTCTAACCATACTGGAATGACAGACCAGGCAAAAGACAGCCACGTTGAATAATTTACCGTGGGAAAATAAGTCATGGGTCACTATATTTCAACCTGTTTATAAAAACAGTCACTACCCTGGGTGCCTGAGATTTCCGGTTTCTGGTTAGTGTTTATAGTGACCGGCGAGCCTAAATTGTATTCAGAGGTTGAGTCTCCTGCAATTATAAGATTGCCACAGGTTCATTTCATTACCTCAAATGGACAACCAGCTTCAGAGTATGGACACAGAACAACTGTCATCAGACATTTCTCAGAGACATGACTTGCCATCTGAAAATAATAGTAATAACAATAATAATTGAAATGATAACGATAATGATGAGGAGGAGGATAATGCTAATGATAATGATAATGATAATAATAATACTAATAACGATTAAAACAACAATAATGAGCTTCAGGAAATGGACAGAAGACATGGAACCTTCTGATAATATCTCGATCTTTTAACCCCCAGGCAGATGTTAATAGGCTTTAAAATGACTAAAAACGAGGGTGAAAGCCTCAGTAATAATGTTGACAGCAGGCAAGAAAGAATGGGATGGACGACGCAGCCGAAGAGAAGGTGCTGAAGAGAAGTGAGGACTTAACAGTATTAAGGTTACGGATGCTGTACGAGCAGAAAGAAAATTACTAGTGAAATCCCCTACATGGTCAATTTTTAAGGGCCAAAGTGGATGCTGAAGAGCATAGAGATGAGCTACGTAAGACAGAAGGATTCATTACTGCTGCTCAGAGCCAAGCCTTAAGAAAGAACAGTAAAAAAAATCACTTATCGACAAGCAGAACATCCCGCCAAAATTCAGGTTAAGTGTGGAGAGAGGGGACTGTAAAAATAGATGTAATAAATCATTTAAAAATTCATTTCAATCAAAAAAAGTTATTCCAATTAAAAAGAAAATTATTTCAGTTAAAAAAAAAAACAATGAATTTGATTTTTAAAAAAAAAAAAATTTTCTAAAGTAAACATAATCGAACTAAAATATCGTTTTCAATTGTCTTATCGAATGTTTCGCGAGTCCTTTTTCAATATCTAAATCCACTTTGTCCGACATTTCTAAATAGACTCAGTTCTAGACCCTCGCGATCCTCGCGATCCAAAGCAAAGCTGATCTTAGCTAGGCAAATGATACTAACAACATAAATGATAATAATAATTAAGCTTGTTTGTTGCGCACAACTAGGTCAAATTATTTGATGAGGTTAGTCGAACAATAGTGCCGGTTTTCAGTAACAAGACGGCCAAATTTAATACTGAGAACAACTGACTGAGACCATTAAAGCTTATGACCGACCTGCACTCGAACAAGTAGATGAAATGTGAACAAAAATAAGCGAGCAAAGTTAAGTAAACATACCTCTTCTCTGGGTATTTCGTCATGTCCACAATTGTTTTCACAGACCAGAGGGAAACGCTTGCAGTAAATGTCTTCATGTGGCTAGTACATAATCATGATACATAATCAGCCGAAAGATCATATTTTAGCAGCACCGAGTTAACCACTTTAGTCACTATCTAAATCGCTTTACTAGCGAACTTGCTAGGCTTTAGTAAGTGATGTTAGTAACATGTAAAGCATGTATATTGTATATTGTATATTGCACATGACATTTTGATCTCGTGATCAGCCGGCAAAATTAATGCTGCTGGTGTGGATGCAGTTACATAAGTAAGCTTATTTAACAATGCGCCACCACAAACGTGTCTGATCATCTTTTACCGACAAAGTGCCTAATATATTCCCTGCCTTACGTGCATAGAAGGCCAGTAAGAATCTAAACCCGTGGGGGTTCTCCCCTATTAAAGTGACGGGGATGCTCGTCGTACCTTTTAGGGGTTTAAATTTGTGGATTGGTACCGCTTACGGTGCTAAAACCTAAAATGACTGCTGTCAGATAAAGATTAATGACAATACCCCTCAAAAAGCCCTTGAAGTTGTTCGAAAGTTATTTATTACTATTAGAATTAGCAGTGCCAACTGTAATATGATTTACTGTTGTTGAATTGGTACCTCTAAGGGGTGGAAATGAATTTGGGTCACGCCCACAAAAAAAGATTCTGGTACCTTTTAGGGGTGTTCTCGAAACATTCCGATTAACACCCCCGTCACTTTTATAGGGGAGAACTCCCCCACCCCCCCCCCTCCCCTCAGGGAATCTGAACTGTTGTTCACGTAAAATATTAATCCCAGTACAAGGTCCCATGAAAAATATTCACGATTATCTTCACTAAAGAGACTACCTGACGCTATGCTATACCAACGCCAGGCAGTATAAAACTCATGAACAAACACGCGATACATGAATTACAGGGTGGCAACATGACAAAACGTGTAAGGCCAAAACCCATATCAAAAGCCGGTCTATGTTTACTGACATCTTGCTGGACCCGGCCCGTTCATCGATAATAAAGGGGCGCGGAAAGCTGTTGTCGTTAATCCCCAGTGAGGTTTTAGTAGGTTTGCAGTTAATATGTCAAAACTATAACAATAAATAAAGATTAATAATAAATAATTATAAAGAATATTGATTGTCGTTTTAGCTAGGAACCGCGTTTATATTCTTAAACTTTTTTGATTTGAATATTCGATTGTGGACTTTGGAGAAATGAGCACCTTTAGCTAGACCGGCATGAAAGTATTTCCTTTTTTATATAAAATCTGTATTCAAGAACAGTTAGGTAATACAGACCTGTTTTTCGATAAAAAAGAACTCATCCTGGCAGTACACACATTCAACAATTCTCTTAGGACATTCATCCGTAAGATGAGTCCCTAGCAGCCGCCTTTGTATGCTGCCTTGGCAAGCACAACATGGGACATGTTCATAAGGGCACACTTCTTGGTGTTCCTGAAGAAATACACCATGAGAAAATTCACTTAGCTTCAATTTAGCGTTAATAGCGAATTCTGAGCCTGCGAACACAGACATTCGATTTGCGCCCGGCTTCATGCTCTATAGCCATCATTTCTCGTCGTTCAATTTTGTTAGCTTATTTTCCTGGATTTATCCAAGTTCGGAAAAAGAAAAAGAAGATTATTTGCGTTGACACCATCAAATTGTTTGCGTTTACACCACCAAATTGACCTCCGTCGACCCGCCTAACAATGTACAACTCTTTTATTCAACCTTACTTTGACTATTGCAGCGCTGTTTGGGAGGGTCTGGGGTTTGAACTAGCTCTGAAGCTTCAAAAACTACAAAACCGCGCAGCTGGCATCATAACCTTTTCTATAGTTATGATTCTAGCTCTGGCCCCCTGCTGCAAGAGCTCGGTTGGGCTATACGTTTTGGTTATAGGGGCGCAGGTATTTGGAATAAATTACCCGAGGATTCGCGTGAACGCAAATCAATGAACCTTTTTAAATCCAAAATGTACCTATCGCTTCCCAGCATCTTTGATTCCTTAATATACATAATCCAAGCTTAAAATTATTTTATCAAATTTAATGTTAATGCCTAGTTCTATGAATATTTTTTTCTTTTTCAAACTTATTAATATCAACTCGGAACTGCTGATAGATATATACATTTTTTTAAGACGGCTTTTATGTAAACTATAATCCTCGACAAAACTTCTCGAGAATGTTTTTCCCATAATGTACACTATTCTACGAAACAAAACTATTTCCAAACCGGCGGCTTTGTGAAAAGAAATCACTTTCCCCAGTTCGATGTTGCTTCCTACAAACGCTGAGGGAGCAGGCTTTCTTTTGAACACACAGCAACATTGCTTCCAGGGGGAGGGAGAGAGGGAAAATCGGTAACAGCTACGATGTTTAGAAAAATGCTCCTCAAGTATGCAATTTTCTCAGTTTTGTCCAAGATTGTAGCTTATACAATAGGGACTTTAAGATCCAACAACGCGGACGGCAACGAGAACGTCACAAAAACAATTGGGTTAATTAGCAAAACAACAACTTCGCACGTGCATCACACTTTTTTGTACATTTCTTTCCCGTTTTTGCACGATTACGACGTGAAAATGCCTAATTTCGCGTTTTATGGAGGACGTAAACAAGCAACGACGAAATTTTATTTCTCTTTCTGAGCGAGAAATTCAGCTTCAGGAGGGTTCGCCTACAATTGACAAAGTAAGTTGGTAGAAATAATCGCTATAAAGACTGAAAGAACGCAAATTCACTTTTTAAGCGACGTTCTTGTCGCCGTCGCGTCGTTGGATCTTAAAGTCCCTAACATGAACGCTTCATAAGCGTGAACGGTCAGCACTGAGCATGCATATTATGTACGTAATTGACCAAACATGCAACATCCTATGCCTTCACTAAGGCCTTCTAATCTATTACAAAATAAACTGAGAACGACACGGTGAACCCAGGAAGGTCTTAACATTACTTGGCCACGAAGATAGAGAACCGGTCACTACAAATATAAAGCGCGGAAAATATAATTATGCTAGCAATCAAGATCATTGTCCCTCAAAATCACCGGGATCATAAAATAGACAAGAAATATATAAAAAGCTGCAGTCGCACGAGCGTTTATTACCAAAAGCTCAATGACTAAGATTACGTAATATTAATAAGTCCCACCGATCTACCTTAGAATATTCTCCTCCAAATAACCCCTGCAGAATCGATGACCACACCCTTTAGTCTGCACAGGATCTTTCATGGGTAGGAGGCACACCGGACATTTTTGACTCGGCAACACCTCATCCACAAACTCATACTCGTAGCCTCCAAAGTGAAGATTAATCTCTTCGTTGTCTACATACTCAGCAATCTCACCGAGGTCAACTTCAACCTCAGAGTCTTCCTCGATAAACTCGACTCAAGTTCTTCCTCGCCGCGATCGCTCTCGGCTGAAATAATCGAAGTATCCGAAGAAAATGACTGAAATTGTTCATCGTCCGTTTCCATCTTCTCTCGTTGCAAGAAGGAAAGTTTTACTGTTCTCAAAGGTTCAAAAAGCTTACTGACAATACGTCAGGGTCATTGTGAAAAGCATTTCGACCAATGATCATTTAAGAAACTTCTGGAAAATGCTGTCCGAAGCTCTTTCACTTTCAATTCCAAATCCGTCTTAATTTGTCGTGATAAGTCTTTGATTACGTATCACGTTCTAAAAATAAATACGCAGAAGGTAAATTTAGCGGTAGAGCTACAATAGCTGTTTACCGAATCCACAAAAAGCCTCTTTGTCCTGAACATTTCATCGATGATATAGAAAGAGTCTACATCTGTTCTGCGCTTAAACGACGACTTTCCAACAAAATGATCTATTCAAAAGAGTAGTCTTGCGGCGACCGCCGTTTCTTTGAAATCAAAGCAGAGGGCCGGGTTTACGGTATTGCGGTATCAACCAGCCCTGCGGTATGCGGTTTTTCAGCCTCTTGGCTAACGGTATTCGGTAAAGAAGATCCTTAACGGTATTGCGGTACCGTTCATTTGGCCTCTCCCAGTGTAATGTAGGTCAATATTTGGAAGACTTAAAATGAATACACAATTTCTGACGGTAACTCCATGATGAAATTGGTAGGACATCCAATAACCTGGCTTTTCGATCGTTGTACCGATCAATTCGACATCTCACGTTTTCTCGCGAAGGCTGAGGTTGATTTCTGGTGTATATACACATGCATGCTTGAGATAAAAAAACACGTGAGATGGGATGGATACAACTTTAAGTAAAGGACGGACCATTAGAAAAGTTACGGGGAGCGGGGAGAATTTCCCAGCAGCATGAATTTTTTTTCTTTAATGTTTCCCTTGAATGAATATTTTTTTTGTCAAGATGTTGTGTACTGCTGGTCTACTCTGCGTGCATGAATTTTTTCTTTTTCACTTAATTTCCCGTGCAAGAATTTCTTTTTTGTACTTCTCCCCCCCCCCCCCCCCCATACATACATTTTAATACTTTAATTACTTTGTAGAGTATATAAGAGGCGATATGAGGTTGGGGGGGGGGGGGTCAGCTGCTAATTACATGGTCTGCAGGGGGGGGGGGGCCTTACAGAAATTTTGATCTTTTCAACATATTTTTCCCTCTCCGGCCATCTACATAAATAATGACCTTTTCCTTCAGCGAATTTTTTTTTCAAACCAAATCAATAATGATTAGTAAAAAGAATAGTGTTCTTAGTTTTGAACCAAAAAGTTAGATTAATAATACATAAACAGACTAGAATCTTACTTTTCCATTTAAAAAACATGAAATATTCGGCAGCGTTGCCCATGTTTCTCATATGGCGTCTGTATGTGGCGCGAAAGCTACTTTCATTTGACAAGATGCGGTTTTTTTTTTGAAAAAAAATATTCACAAAATTCTGGTTGACTTGATTAGAAAATAATTTTTTAATTTTTAATAACTAACTTAAACCCTGTAAATGTATGCAAGCATAAATTTACATGCATTAAGGTGACTGGATAGAGATTTATCCGGTGGATAGCGCTACCTCATGGGCTTAGTTGCGCATGAGTAATTACAATTTACGCATAATGAATATCTAATTACCGTGCAGAATTCGCGCAGAATAAGGGAGTCCGAACAGAATTTTGGATTGATAATAAGCGATTTTTTAAGCACTGCTGGCAGGCAGAACAAAGCCATTCTACGAGCAGAATTTATCCAAGCCTAGATTCCATTCCCGTGACGAGCCATTCACTGGCGAAATCTAAGTACAGCAGTTCACAGGCTACTACGACACTCTTTCGTTCACAAAGAGAAGCAAATTTTCTTACAGTTGCCGGTCCAGTTGCAAAGTCGGCCCTCTCTCTCGGTTGTTGTTCCGTTTCACGTACCGAAATGGCAGCAGAGGAAATCATTACGGACAAAACCATCGGCCCTGCGCTCCAGATCTACGCCAATTCGCGAGGGTGGATTGATGCACGAGCCAATGAGATTCGACGGGAACTTAAACAGGTAAGAAAGGATATATTCAACACATACCGAGAACAAGAATCGCCGAAAGGCGATTTTTAACTGGGCTGCCATAGGGCTATTTTTTCTGAGGGGAGGGGGCCGCTATACGCATTCAGGCTACCATAAAAACTTGTCGCCGACCATTGCGTAAGACAGGATGTCATGTGAGTCTGAAACATAAACTCATGCAGAACATTGTACCCTTTTGAAAGACTTTCGTAACAAAAAAACGAGTACCATTTTTAAGAGAGGACTGTATAATAACTTTTAAATTCCACCATTATGAATAAAAACAAACAAGTTAGCCATTAATTCTAAGAAGGAAACGATTCGCATTATTTTCACGCATTCCTCCCCCAATCACTCTGTCTCCCAAAATATAGCGTGACAGCATAACGTGACTAATTTGATGTCACCGGAAATTCTAAAAACTCTTGTTGTTCTACGAGAGTAAAAATGCGACAGGGTCAGCCACTCGCCACTGGGCTGATTCACACAAGACAGAAATATTGTATTGTATGAAACCCAGAAGTTTACCAAAACAGACACCCAACTGTCCATTGATCCCGATCCAGGGGCATCACTGACTGCACTGAGACTTTACTGTAGACGATCCTAATTTGCGGTCTACAGTCTACATTATCTTTTTTCCACAAGATAAAGAATATTAAGTTTTAAGATTTTCCTCTTGGTATTTTTCTCTAACTTAAAGGAATAACACCCTTTGCATTTTGTGACCTAAAAAAGGTTTAAAGATTTCTCGCTCGCATGTTGCTTTCATCAGCACGCACTTTAATTTAAAAAAATTAGTATAAATAGATGAAAAGATCGATAAAATATACCGATATGAGTTAAAAATTCGCTCGAGTTCGCTGTTTGTCTCACGGCACCCATGACTAACTTTTCGTCATGGCAGATAACTATGCCGCTTTATAACTCCTCCGAAGTTTTAGTGCCAGCTAAACAATATGGAAACACTATTCACAGTCCTTGGATATTAAAAAGACTGAACGTGACGCACTATTGTGCCTTCGTTTACTTCTGATCACATCGATATCTTCAAGCGAAGTCTCTCTTTTCAAGCGATTCATCTCAATGCACAATAATTGGCCCTTATATTAATTAAAATTCTATGGTTCATTCATATTAATACTGTTTTTGCCTCTCACATTGACTGTGTTCGTTCGTATTCACGTGTATTCAAAACAGGAAATAAAGGTCGTATAAGTCATGTGTATTATGTTTCGAGATAAATGGACTATACGCTTTTTTAAGTTTCCATTTTGCAGTGTCTTCAGTTTACATCTCCATAAAATGGTAGAAGAAATATCAAGAAACATCGCGAGAGCTGAAAATTTTCAAAGGCATGTTTCTGAAACTCGCTAATGCGGACATCAATATAGCGTACTTGCTGAATGGGCGAAAACACAGAATTGTGATCACAAGATCATGTACAAATTTAATGATAAAAGCTTAGCAAGATACAGATACAAACAAAAGCAAACTCCCTGAAACGTCGACCTGGGCTACACTTGTATGCTCTCCTATTTTCCTCAAGTCGGTCTTTGTGAAGCTCCCGGATGGGATGTCCCGGTGAAGCTTTGAACTTGCGTGCGAAATATTCAGAGTTCCCATTTTTGGCCGTGTCTTCTTTCTCCTCAGTATCCGAAATTTAGACCTCCAAAGTGGCGTGTGTTGCATTAAATAAAAGGAAATATTTAAAGGAAAAGATTTCAAGTGACGGGGATGATCGAATAGAGCCAAAAGTCAAGACCCAAAAAAATCGCTAGGGCTTCCAGCAAAACCCAAAAAAATCCCTGGACCAAAAATTAAGCCCAAAAAAATCCCATACCGATTTTGTGGCCCTTAAAAGTTCCAGAAAGGGGTAATGCTATAACAGAAAGGAAAACATTAGAAATTGAACACTCATGTTTGTTTATTGATCATACCATCTGAATATATCCTTTCCCTCATCTGACAGTTTAACAAGCTAGAGCGGGTGCTAGAGACTCCCAAGAACGGTTTTGTTTTATTCGTAGAACTACGCAGCCAGGGCATTACCGATTCTTTTTAATACCCCCAAAAAATCCCTACTCAAATCAAGCTACCCAAGCCAAAGTCTCGTACCCCAAAAAATCCCGGAATCGAAAATTTCAAATCAAAAAAAATCCTTTGATCATCGCCGTCACTTGAAATCCCGAGTACCCCCCTGGGGGCCGGAGCAGTCTCAATTTCTGACTGACGTAAGACAAATTCTGTTAGATTTATCCTGGAGATTGCACCAAGATGTCGGTGACGATGTAGTCGATTACGCTTTGTTCCGGTTGCAGCAACTTTCCCTCCCACACATGTCCAATACTCTCGACCAGATTCCAGTGGACAAAACCTGGAGTCCGACGGAGTCTAGTCGAAAAATGAAACCGGAAGTTCAGTAGAGTCCACTTGAGTTACCGGAAGTTTAGTCATGAGATGAAACCGGAAGTGTAAACAATACTTAGAGGAGGGTTGGAAAGTCGTCCGATGGAGTCCATCGGATCCATTGGAAACACTTCGATTCCGATGGAGTCTCAGGAAGTCTAGTCGTGGCATGAATCAAAACAAGCACACTGCACGTGTAACATAACTCGTTCTTTAAGCCCTACGTCGAGAATGGCAAGCCTAACAGGCAACAGAACTCGTTATTAAAGCCATGAGTCGAAACAAGCACGGACGTCGGTACACATAAGTCTTTCTTAAAGCGATGAGTCAAAACAAGCACGCTACACAAAAAATATAACTCGTTCTTAAAGCAATGAGCCGAAACGAGCACGCTACGCGAATGGCATAACGCGTTCTTAAAGCCACGAGTCGAAACAAGCACGGTACCCACGTAACATAACTCGTTCTTTAAACCCTAAGTCCCCCGGGCCCTTTATTCGAGACGGACTGGCACGCTTAAAGCCACGAGTCAAAACAAGCACGGTAAAGCTATGAAACGGGGCAAAAGCCCTGCGAAAGGAGGACAGTACACAAGTATATGCTTCGTTCTTTAATGGTAACTATAATATGAGCTACACTTGAGTAGAATTATTAAAAGAAATATACTGGTAGGCGTTAGGCATAACATTGAAACTGGCATTACCTGGATACAAAATGTACGAAGTTATTGAACAGCTGAAGTTTTAAACCTGAGCAATATTGAATTATTATTTGTTTTGTAAAATACTTAGTAAAAAACATTAAGTGATAAAAAGCTATATAAAACATTACATAAATCAGTGCTGGTCACTTCACACATCAACCAGCTGTAGACAGAAATTGAAGCTGGATGATTCTAGATCTCTTCCATAAGGGCCCAATTCAGAAAAATGAAAGAAATATGCTTTTTATCATATTCTTATAAACGCCAATGAAATATTGGGTGAGCTTGTGTTCGAAAACATGATATCTTCACATGTCAAAATAACAAGTACGTTATCTTTGCATGTAGACTACGAGTAGTTCCCCTATTTTTCCTCAGGGATAGTAGAGCGAGCGAAACGCGAGCGGGAGTGAAAATCACCCAACGCGCGCCTTTTCTCAAGTGGGGTGATTTTTACGCGCGCTCGCGTTTCGCTCGCTCTACTATCCCTGAGGAAAAATGGGGGACTACTCGTAGTCTACTTTGCATGTGAAAAGATCACCATTGCTATGGTACAATATAACAACTCACACCTTTTACAGAAAAAAAATTATTCATTTAATAAGTGAAATGGTTAAGTATTTCAGTGGTATAAAATAAGTGGAATATATTGCATGGCCGCTCGGAGATATGAAATCTCTCTTCTCATGTTGAAACAATATGTCACTGCTTCCAGCAAGGCTTACCCTTCCTTCTCTGTTGGATTGCTATTAATCATACCTTTGTTGAGAAAAGCATGGACAAAATTCTTATAACAAGTTGGGGTTAATTTGTGTTTTTCATATAAAATCATGCATGCCCAACCCTATTCTGCACTCTACAGGAAATATGTTGGATATAGGCATGCAGTTTCAATATGTAAAGGGTGTGGGGAAACAGTGATAGATTTAGTACAGGGTATTTTTCAAAAGGGTAGCACCTGGCTATGAGCCAGGGCACAAATAAATTACAAATACTCAATCATTGTTCCAAAGACTTTCAATGCAGGATTGTAGCTTTTATGCTGAATATTAGACAGTGGTATTACATCTTAAGAAGAGACAGTAAATTCTTTTTAGCTTGTGTTTTGCTTTCCCCCAGTGTGAATGAAGAGGTGTTCTCACAACAATTTACCCATCATAACCTTAAAATTTATATAGGTCTTGTGTCCAAAAATTATTGATGTGACTTATACACAATTTTAAAGAAAGCATTCTTTGGAGCACTATCACATGGCTAGGCTTGATTTCCATGCCCTAAATGTTGTCACACATGACCTACATTGGGGAAACATAGCATCTGCGGTAACAACCACAAGCTAGTAAAGGTCTTTACTATTACTTCTCCTCTCATAACTGTACTTAACAAAAAATTTTCTTTGGCATTGTATCATGCACTGTATTTTATTAGCTTTATAGCCACTGCACTGCTTTCATCCCATGGCATTCTCAATGCCCTTGTCAAAGACAACTTTGAAGAAGAGGAAGAGTGAGCACAAAATTAATATTCAGTACAGGGGGCCAGGGGAAAAGGCAAAAAAACCATGTAACATTGATTTAAAAATTGCAAAAAATAGTTATGTTCCAATTAACCAATCACTTCCTGCTATCCTACTATTTAAAAGCTTTCCCAATATTTTTCCACCCAAAGGAAGCCAGTAACAGTGTCCATTGAAAAAAAAAGGGTAGCAATAAAAGCAAATAAAGAAGGGAAAGCGAAATTTGTGACTGCAGCTGTGTCACTTTAAAACCATCAAACCATCTCATGCTTTCTATGCATGCCCCAACTTTTGAAAATAATATTTTCAATTTGCATCTGTAACTGAACGCTGTGAACTACACGGCCTTTAAACAGTCTTCTTGTAAGATTTAGCTCATAAGCCAGACAGTGACTAGAAAACGAAGCCACTAGCTTCAAAACAAGTTTCTCAGCAAAATTCCCAGGAGAGGAATGGGATAAAAAACAAAACAACAAACAACAAACAACGACCAGCTGAACTAAAAGGATAACTATTACAAAGGGGACTCAGGAATGAAAAAAGGTTTATCAGACTGCTTTGAAGGGGCTGGTCTCACTTGTCTGTTTTCATCAGCCAGCTCTAGGAACTCCCGCACCTGGAGCTGACTGATGCCTGGCCTTTCCAAAGCTTCCAGCAAGGCCCGTCCCTTTGCCCTTCTTTCACCTGTCACCATCTGTGCCTTCTTCAGGAATAGCCGGGCCTTCTGCAAATAAGATCTGACTTGTTATCTTCATTGTCAGAATTGAGAGGTGGGATAACCGCTTTAGTAGGTACAGGGGAGATTTCTGATCGTTTTTTGAGATATCCTCCTTGTTCCTAATGTCATTGGGGGAACCAGACCTGATAGGTTTCTTCACTTCCTCATCTCTCTTTACCTATGAAAGATTGCAAGAAAAAGGTATGACAGAGAAAACAAAATTAAATAAGGTGGCTTGACTGGATTTTTTAGAGGGGATACCTTCCAAGTTTAAGCATTAACTACATCAGCATGAGTAAAGATATGGGAAAAAGGCTACCACAACATTACTGTATTATATAAACATGAAAATTTCTTATTGTCTAGGTTTTATTGCAAATGGAGTCGCCATGGCAACCTAATGAAACCAATATGTTTTTTATTTATTTTTGTGTTTCTCTGTACCAGGAGTGTTTTTTAGAAATGGCTTAAGGGAGTATGTACCTGCCATAATTGCTTCAATTATGGCAAAGTTTAGAATCATAAACAATCAAAGTTTAGAATCATAAAAACAGTGAAATAGCATGCTCTGTATCCACACAATTAGCTAATATGTTAAGAAAATGTTAAGCTTTCGAAGCACGGTTTCATCTCATAATGATTTGATTCCATTGAAAACTGTGTACAAAAAAAAGAGGGGAATTGCTCTGGGTGATCACGAGTGAAAAGAATTTTATTAACCTGCATTCAGCTGCTTTTGTTACAGTTTTTGCACATAATTTGTTCCATGCCTACAAATTTCACATTATTCAAAAAACCACTTGATAAATTTTTTCATAAACTTACCAATCTCAAGGTCAATTGTTAATAAATATACCCTGCAAGTTTCAAGAACATTGAAAACAGTGAAAGTTTTTAAAAAGGGCCTCCAATATAACAACGCTTGTCAGAAAGTTTTGAAGTAGACGATTGAGTTGTCAAAGTAAGCAGCCAGTCCAGGGATATTTTATTTAAAAAACGTCATCTGCAAAGAAATGCCAAACAGAGTAGCCGGCCAATACTAACCAAGTAGCCGGCACTTTTCACCGGCAGCAGGCTACTTTTGACAACCGTGTATAACCAAATTTTCCCTTAGTGAGTGTCCTCATTATTCAGTGGTATTGTTTTCAAGTTTCATATATATGCACATGTACAATTAGCAAAAGAAATAAATTTACATTTAAAAGAACTCTAAATTACTTTCCAAAGAAATATCCGGAAAATGCTGAGTTGCTGTGATTTTCTTAAAAGATTAGCTAGTTGTGTGGATAGCATGCTATTTCACTGCTTTTATGATTCTTAAAAACTTTGTTTGAAAATACACTGTATTTCCAAAATGCCTTAATTGAGGCAATTATGGCAGGTACATAATCTCTTAAGCGTTTTCTTAAAAACACTCCTGGTACAGAGAAACACAAAGATAAAGAAAAAATGTAATGGTGTCATTACATTGCCATGGTGACTCCGATAATTGCAATAAAACCCAGATCATAAGAAATTTTCATCTTTATATAATACAGTTGGGGTAGCCTTTTTCCCATGGATATCTTTACTCATGCTGACATAGTTAATGCTCAAACTTGGGGGGTATCCCCCCTAAATCCACTCAAGCCACCTTAATTCTGGCTCTGTTCAACAAACTCTTAAAATAAAATTTTTAACAATTCCAAAGTCAACAGTTACATGTATTACAGTACCTCACTGTAACTATTTTCTTACTCTCTTTTTCTCTTGAGGGCATGACAAGTCATAAGAGGCCCAGTAGAGGTCAAATATCTGACATAAAGAGGACATAGCTTGATCATCTTGTTTTGGCTTGAATGTGTTTTGCTAAAATAACATAGAAGAATTCCTCACATCAGATGTTGCCAGAGAGTTTCTGAGTTGCAAAACACACCCTAATACCAGACTCAGTTTGATTGGAGGGGGTGATATGCTGCAGATTAATTTTGTTGGAAAAAAGTTTTGTAAGAAAATCTCTCTCTGATCATGAGCAAAAAAAAAAAGTATCAAGGTCATTTCATGCCAACGTAATTACTGAAATTTGTTTAACACCTTCTGGTAGTTTATTATTCAAAATCAAGACAAACTTGCAGAAATTATATTCTATACCTGATGCTATATGTGGTGTATGTGCTGTAGGTGAAATGCATTCTTGTCTTAAAACAGAGCTTTCTTTAGACTAATTTTTCTGTGCTGGAGACTTTCATTCTATTCCTCTAAACTACAATGAACAAGTTATTACTGGTGTTATTGTAATAATAAACTTTTAAGAGTATCCTTTCACTAAAATCTGTTATATTTGATTGAACATTGCATTGTCAAATAGAAGTCCATGACAGAAAATAGGATTTTGTACATATTTATGTTGCAGATTGGGTTCTCCCCACTTTGTTCAGGTATAGTAGATAACAAAAAGTAAATACTTTATGGAAAATGGAGTAAGTTTGAGGGCATTTAAAAAAGATCATTATTTTCGATTCAACATATATTTTGCTTTTTTTTATTGGTTGCCCATGGGAAAATTTAACCTGAGATCAGGTCCAATTTTAGCGGTTCTCAGAGCATGATCTCAGGTTAGGGAAAATTGGAATTTTAGGTGACATCTCTATTGCCTCTAAAAATATTACATGGCCATGGTTATATTTCCACTCGAGGGGTGTAATTTGCAGGTTGCAGGTGAGAATTTGGAAAAAAAATGTCCTGAACGGTTTACAGATCTTCCCAAGCTCTTAAAAACAGAACATTACAATGATGTTTTGGTGATATCATATTCTTCACAGGGTCACGCAAAACCAGAAATATCAGATCTCAGTTCTATAAATTGATTCTTCAGTGCCAGGTCTTTCAAGGCAAGAAGGAAGGTTTTAAAATTGTCAGATCAGCTGATCTCATCACTCCTGCCAAAGCTAGCATATATAGTTAAAGAAAAGACCGGTTCCTCGTTGCTATCATTGTCTGCCATACCTATGATAGAAAAGGAAATTACACAGCCAAGGTGACCCAATTTATAAGTGCACTCGACTAAACGTACAATTAAGTTTCATCTAAGTTTAAAAGCAAAAACAAATTTCACTGAAATCCATGTTGGATGGGCATTGTGGATAGCCAGCACCATTCGTTATTCTTTTTTTTTTTTAAGTGTAAAGCGACAAGACAAAACAAAAATATATGATCTCGAATTCCAACTGAGCTTGAGAAATTCTGATTTGTAGTGCAGTGTGGTACTATGGCCAGAATTGAATTTAAAACTTACCTCTTTGTATAAAGAGGGAATCGCAAAATCTCACTCCAAACAATTATTTAAAACCTTCCTTCTTGCCTCGAAAGGTCTGGAACTAAAGGATCAATTTACAGAACTGAGATTTGAAATTTCCAGTTTTGCATGATCCTGTCAAAAATATAATATCAACAAAACATCAGGGGCATAGCTAGGAATTTTCAAAGGGGGGATCACACCGTGTCACACCCAGGGTACTTTTGCATGTAGTTTGGGGTGTGGATTAATTTATGGTGAGAGTTTTGGACGTCTAAAAGTAAGTTGGGCGTATTTCTACCAATGATAATGAGACTGTTGTTGACGGTGACTGATCAGTCGAATAGCCAGAGGAGTGTTCGAGGGGTTCTGGAACCCCCCTTAGGCTGCAGCACTAGGTATAATTTTAAGAGGAATGAGATTTTACCTTTTAAAGAAAATGAGAAGAAAAAAAAACATCACATTCTATTTCAAGGGTTACATATGTTGAGGTTTAATCAGTCTTTGCAGTAGTCGTTTTTACTTTAATTCTATTACTGTGAGGAAGATCATACGTGGCCCCTGTGTATACAAGCCTGCAATGTGTGATTCAGCACCTTTTTTGGTCTAGATTGCTTTCAGTTGCATGTTGTAATGGTTTGACTATGGGAGAGCTTAATAGAAACTCGGTGGAGGCATAAAAGTGAAAAGGTAGAATGAAATCAACCTTGATCTTGGCAAATCAGTCTGAGGAAATTGTCTGAAACTGGGGCACAAACACTAACAGCATGGCAAACTGCCTAAAACATACAGTATTCAGGAATTCATCATATGCCATCCAGGTTACCACGATGCACTGCCTTTTCCTTACATAAAAGCTACTCAGTATCAGGCTCCGAAAGCGAGACACCAATGTCTATTAGGATACCATCAGCTCTAATTTTCATGTGGCGGCTTTTTTGTTGGCAGTGCAAGTGTTTCAAAGTGGAAAAAGACCTTTCAAGTAGTGCTGCGTATTTCAAGTACTACGTTACTTAGCCTGCGTAGCAGGCGCCTGGAAGTAGTGAGCCAAGAAAGAATGGGTGCGCTAGAAGGAGACACGTGAAGGGTCTTCCTCTCCCCTCGCGTGTCTCCCTCTCGTGCGCCCGTCCTTTCCTGCGTCCACTACTTCCAAGCACCTGCTACGCAGGCTATACATTATAACAAATTACATCAGCAGAACGTGAGCGACGGCTTAGCCCATTGCACAGACTTAAAAGGCAATTGGTGACGACCATGACTGAATTGAGAGTCTGCTACTCTTACTATGATGAACATTGCATTATGGACATGGACCCTGACGCTAACAATCGACACCTTTGCACCGAAGCGTCCATGATGTTTCCTTCTTGCTAATACCCTAACTGAGTAAACAGCAAATCACAGGACTACAGTGTGTGTTTTAATGTATTCAACGATAATGAACATGTATGTTGTAGTTACATTTCTATACCCCAAAACAAAAGAAAAACAAACATTACCTGAGATAAAAAATTAACGATCTACAACATAAACACTATCTCTTCACTGGAAGCGAAAAAAAGCTAGCTTCATATGGCACTGTTATTAGAAATTTGTGCTCAGAATCACAAAACGAAATTTCAGACGACCTAAAGTATTAAAACTTTCCAGGAAACCCTCTGAAGATTTATCGTCAATCTAGACAAAAATACCACATTAGGAACCCCTCTGCAAAAACGCTGGCTACACCCCTACTGATGTTTCGACAACCTGTGTGATAGTCATATTCAGAGTCAAATACTTTTTGTATTACTGAATTAGAGTCATGGCAGCAAAAAATCGTACTTTTAGTTTGTAAAGTCCTTGTTATGTAAGCCGTTCCTTTACAAAACATGTGCCTTCACCTTTAAACTCCTCCATCTACGTTGTCAGCCAGACGATGAAAACATAAAAAAAATGTAAAATTGACATTTGACATACCCAAGCAAAGGTCAAATTCACAATTTACCACAAAATAGTGTGTCAAATACCCAGGGTGGGGGGCATGTAAAGTGCTGAATAGAGTACCGTACCAAAAAGAGTACGACGCATAAATTATGACAAATTATTAAATTCCTGAGTCGACGCGATGACAACTCATGACATGATGAGGACGGAAACCACTCAGATAAGTAAAAAAATTAGACCCTAGATGATTGCAAGAATTAAACGCCTCAACTCTTTAAAGTAAGATGTTTTGGTTATTCATTTACTTGTTTCAGTAAATACATTTCATGACTGGTTTCAAGGGACATCCATTCTATTCCCCTGATTCTTTGTAACGCATAAACCACTACAACGACATTTGATAACATGTTCACCCGCGGTGTGCGTAAGAAGAAATTTAACACGGCATCCAACTAGGCCAAATTTTAACGTCTGTCACACATTCACATGTCAAAATGCGTAAAATTTTAATACAAATTAATTTCTACTTTATATATATGGCAAATGCGAAATGTAAGTACACAGAACAGGAAAAAATATTTTTTTTCCTTTTCTTTTTCAACGATTTCAGTCCAACAATTACGCAATCTTTTATAACGCGATTTACGTGCATGCCAAAATGTAGTACAAGATGGAGAATGTGTCAACCCTGTTAAATTTTTACATCAAACTAATCAAAAGAAAAAGTAACTTTTCTGCTACGTGCGTAATAGCGCACAGCGAGGTGTAAAATACTGTAACTTAACTATTCCTAAACTGATGTAAAGAAAACTGTATGCATACATAGCGAGAGATTTTCTAAAAGCGTGCCCTGCGTACCCAGATATACTGCCTTTTCCACCATTTCCCTTCCAACACGCCCTATCCCCTTCTACGGCCCATATGAACGGATACGGGCTGATATTGTTGACATGGCACCTGGCAAGAAGCGGTCACTGTAAGACCAACAACACCGTTTATGACCAACAACAGAGGCCAACATCCCTCTCGTACTCTATTGTATGTTAGGGGTAAACAGCGTACAGTTTTCCTTACATCAGGGCAGGGAAGTTAATTTACAACATTTTCTCTCTCGTACTCTATTCGGCACCCTGTACGTTAGGGGTAAAGAGCGTACAGTTTTCCTTACATCAGGGTACGGAAAGTTAAGTTACAGCATTTTCTCCCTCGTACTCTATTCGGCACGCTGTATGTTAGGGGAAGAGAGCGTACAGTTTTTATTTAGATCAGGTTAGGAATAGTAAAGTTTCAGCAATTTCTCTCTCGTACTTTATTCGGCACGCTGTCTGTTAGGGGTAAAAAGCGTACAGTTTTCGTTACATCAGGGTAGGAAAGTAAAGTTACAGCATTTTCTCTCTCGTACTCTATTCGGCACGCTGTATGTTAGGGGTAGAGAGCGTACAGTTTTCTTTACATCAGGGTAGGGAAGTTAAGTTACAGCATTTTCTCTATGGTACTCTGTTCGGCACGCAAAATGTTAGGGATAAACAGCGTACAGTTTTCGTTACATCAGGTTAGGAATAGTAAAGTTTCAGCGTTTTCTCTCTCGTACTCTATTCGGCACGCTGTATGTTAGGGGTAAAGAGCGTACAGTTTTATTTACATCAGGGTAGGGAAGTTAAGTTACAGCCGCATTTTCTATCTCGTACTCTATTCGGCACGCTGTATGTTAGGGGTAGAGAGCGTACAGTTTTCTTTACATCAGGGTAGGAAGGTAAAGTTACAGCATTTTCTCTCTCGTACTCTATTTGGCAGGCGTCACGTTAGGGGTAAACAGCGTACAGTTTTCTTTACATCAGTTTAGGAATAGTTAAGTTACAGTATTTTACACCTCGCTGTGCCCTATTACGCACGTAGCAGAAAAGTTACTTTAGAACGCGCATTTTTCTTTTTATCAGTTTGATATAAAAATTTAACTGGGTTGACACATTCTCCTTCTTGTACTACATTTTGGCATGCACGTAGTCGCGTTATAAAAGATTGCGTAATTGTTGGACTGAAGTTGAAAAAGAAAAGGAAAAAAATATTTTTTCCTGTTTTGTGTACTTACATTTCGCATTTGCCATTATCTTTATAACAAAGTAGAAATTAATTTGTATTAAAATTTTACGCATTCTGAGATAGCCTTCATTTTGTTTGGCATACAGCACTGCGGCGTAACAGAGAATGTGTGACAGACGTTAAAATTTGGCCTAGTTGGATGCCGTGTTGAATTTCTTCTTACGCACATTGCGGGTGAACATGTTATCAAATGTCGTTGTTACGTGGTTTATGAGTTACAAAGAATCAGGGGAATAAGATGGATGTTCGTTGGAACCAGTCATGAAATGTATTTACTGAAACAAGTAAATGAATAAACAAAACATCTTACTTTAAAGAGTTGAGGCGTTTAATTCTTGCAATCATCTAGGGTCTAATTTTTTTACTTATTTGAGTGGTTTCCGTTCTCATCATGTCATGAGTTGTCACCGCGTCGACTCAGGAATTTAATAATTTGTCATAATTTATACGTCGTACTCTTTTTGGCACGGTACTCTATTCGGCACTTTACAGGGCAGGGGGGATGTTGAAATTTTCAATTGATCAGCACATAACGTTTATGCTTCATTAATATGCTTTTATCATGAAAAGATTCGTCATTTTTAAGTTACTGAGGAGTTCCAAACCATTTCATAAACGAACCTAGACTTGCATAATTATCATCACTCGGATAAGTAAATGTTAAAAACTACACTTCAATACCAGCTCTAACACATTATAATGAATTGCCAACTGGTCTACTTGCATGTACTTGCAT